>NC_140637.1:28491943-28751943 GCF_057382275.1 Copadichromis virginalis
ATATATGACACAGTTTAGTATGTGCTGCATTACTAAAGGGGATAAATAATTATTCAAACACATCATTTGTTTTGCCAAAGAATTTGACAACTCTGGAATAAATAAAGTGTATCTGATATTGTTTGTGATAAATTGTATTTAGCAGGTCTTCTGTGTTGATCACTGTCAAAATCTGATTTTATTTAACAGTGTAATAGAACAAAACAGGAAAAAAGACTTTTCCAGCAATGTACAGAGATTAACCAGGGTTTTAAAAGGTTCACATCACAGAAAATGAAATGCATCCCGACGCAGTCTCAGCCATCCAGTGCACTCACTCCTGCGGGAATGGATTTAGTTGGATTTTTAATTATCCAACTGTGATTGCTAAATTAGTTTTTTATGCCAAAACTAATAATAACAATAGACAGTGATGGATCTTTGGAGATTTGAATATGCTTATAAGGAGACAGATTGTTCTCTCTAGCCAAGCCGTCAGAGATTACCACCCCCACCTAGAGGGCTACAAGCAAATATAAACACTTGTAAGCCAATTAAATGACACAATCAAACCAAGGTCTTAATTATTATTCTTGATCGTATAAGTTTAAGTATTGCATTTACTGACATCATTGATAGCCTTTGGTTTGAACTGTAGTTGAAATATTTTAGAGGGACTCTCCATGGTGTTTCCACAGTTCGATCTCAATATCAGAGGAAAATTTGCTTTTGTAATAACTAGGCTGCGTACTCACACATCAAGCAAATATGCTGACATGATACTGCAAAATAAATATGATGATTTCCAGAAATACAACACTGCAAGTGAAGCAATCCTGCATGGAGGAGACACTGTCTTCAAAATGCAGCAATACGTCTCCCTCTCCAACTGGGTGAAAGCCCACCCATCTATCCTCCCCCCCCCCCACACACACACACACACACACACACACACACACACACACACACACACAGTCTCACTGTCACTCCTGTCACACACAAGACACACATAGATTTCTAGACAAACCTTCATCCTTCATTTACTGGCTCCGTTTCTGTCTGTGTCCCACTGTAAAGCTGTACCACCCCACCAATTTCAATTTAATTTGAACAAGCTACACCTCAACACTGTCTCCGCTGGTGCTCTGAGGTGAAAGCACACGATTATTACCCAAAGACAACATACTGTAACCCAGCAGCCTGGGAGTCAGCTACAGAGAATAGACAGATTGATATTTGCAAATTCTGCGTGCTGCAAAGAGACCGCATTGTCTGCTCTGGATCTCTTCTTGTGTACCATCACTGGGTTTGAGTCCGAGCCGAGAGACCCTGAATAAGCACATCCTCCTGCTCACTTCTCAGGAGACTTAATTGTTGCCGGACATATTTTGTGATTCCTGCCAAGCTGCAAGAAAGTTTCCCTCTCTTGCAGCTTTTGTAACCTCCACACAGCAGGGTTCCTTTTCTGTTATTCTCATCCCATCATCTGATTCATGACTATGGAAAAAGCTGATCAGACTAAAATAACCACTATCTGAGGGGCATCATCAGTCACATTTCCTCCTCAGGGTCAAACACACAAACCACTGTACACTGGCCACACTTGCATCTTAAATTTGCTCTGTTTTTCTGCATGTCTGATTTTTATGCAGTCTATAAACCGGCGAAGGTTTTCTGAACTGCACAGAATTATGTAACGGAAGTGATTAGATCTCATCTCTTAGTGTTCTTTAGGATTTTTGTGAGGATTAGCAAATAATCAGGCAGTTTTGCCAAGAAAGCAAAATGTCCTCAAAATTAGGTTAAGATTAAAATCTATAAAACCTATAATGATTTAAAAAGAACAGCATGATGTGAACTATAGACTCATTGTGCCACTAAGAGTGAAATAAGTTTAAAATAGCCTACTATATGCATGTTGGGTTAAAATTAAGAGGCACACTATTAACGTAAATATTCTAGATCATACTGCAGTAACAGACTAAAGGGTCCATGTTACATTTATTTTCTCTCATATATACTGCTCACATTAAATATGGAAATGTTCAAAATTAGCAATATTTGGAGAGCTATTTGATGTTTTAATGTGATGACGTGCAAGCACTAAAGTTATCAGAGCTCATCATGTGAGGGAACATGAATATCTCTGTCAAATTAAATGGAAATACTACTATTAAGAAAGTTAGAAAATTTTAGCTGCAGGGATTTTAATTAAAAAAAAGAACTCAAAACTGGATAAGCCCAAAACCCTGATATGATTTGACCTATAAATTTCATGAGGTGCAAAGTAAGAATATTTGCAAAAACATGTCAAAGAAAGAGGAAAAAAAGACAATACAACTAAATTCCAAAATAATTCAGTAACTTCAAGCTTCATGTTGCGACGTAGCATCTTTACCACATATTAACATTAAAATGTTTTAGACAACTGTAACACTTATAATATTTCCTCTAACAAATAGCTCATTTGGGAAGAAATGTTATGTTTAAAATGGAAAAAAACAAAACAAAAAACTTGTTATTAGTAGAAAATAGCATTTCCCTATTTTTAAAAACAAATCCCAAACTGGGGGAAAGACGTGCAGAGCATTTCAGTGACTGATAAGTGAAGGGGTGGTGTGAATGATCAGGTAAGATTAAACAGTGCTACAAAGTGTCCATCCTTGGATGTGGTACAAAGAAGAAAAGAGGAATTGACGGTGATGTTTATTACCTACTTAGCAAATACAGAATTGAGGTACTAAATGGTGTGCTTGTTGTGCATGAACACTACATGGACAAAACGATTATACCAGCGGTCCCCAACCTTTTTTGTTCCGACCGGTTTAATGTCAGACAATATTTTCACGGACCGGCCTTTCAGGTGTCGCGGATAAATACGACAAAATAAAATGATACAACCAAGACAAAAACTGTGGTCTTTTGCAAATATAATAATAAATGCAAATTCACTGAGTAATTGTGTAACTTTATTAGCAGCGTCCTCCTGAAATGCGCCAACAACATTGAGAGTAACATCCTCCTCTCTGCCCCTTAATGCTCCCTGGTTGCTATGGTAATGCGTAAATAGTTCTTTCAAAATACGATACACAACTACAACACGGGAAAAGGCCCAGGGAAACAGAGTTAACAATAAAAATCCTGAAAACCATAAATTTCACACCCGAGCCTCAACTCTCGTGGCCCTGTACCAAACGATTTGTTTGTGGCCCAGGGGTTGGGCACCGCTGGATTAAGCTACACATTGGAATCATTGAATTTAGATGTGTTCAATCCCAATGCCACAAATGTATAAAACCAAGCACCGAATGATGCAGTCTGCCTTTACAAACATTTGTCAAAGACCAAGTCGTTCTAAAGACCTCACTGAATTTTAGTCTCATCCTATTCCCAGTGTTCACTTTTGTCACACCAACCATCTGCATTTTTTACTTCACTCCATCCCTGAACCTTCTCTGTGGTCGTCCACTTTTCCTCCTGCATGGCAACACCATAGTTAACATTCTTTGTCCAATGTATCCATTGTCCTTTTTCTGCATTCCAAACCATCTCAGCTTCCTGTCTGACCTCATCTGTCACCATGTCCATCACCATTGCAACCAAGAAGGGGGTCAGAGCAAATCCCTGATGTAATCCCACCCCCACTTTGAACCCATCTGCCACTTCTACCTTACACCTCACACTGTCTCGCTGTCCTCGTACATGGTCTGTACCACCTTCACATACTTCTCTGCCACTGTTCCACAGTTCTTGTCTTGGCACTATATCACATGCTTTCTCTAGATCCACAAAGGAACAGTGCAACTCTGATCTTCTCTGTACTTCTCCATCAACACTGTCAATGCTCGCATTTCATCTGTAGTGCTCTCTCTTGGCATGAAGCCACACTGCTGCTCACTGATTGTCCCCTTTCTCCTTAACCTACCTCCAACAACCATTTCCCTTCATGGTATGGCTCATCAATTTTATTCCTCTTTAGTTACTACCAGTGCTGGTCAAGTTACTTGAAAAAAGTAATAAGTAACTAATTACTGATTACTTCTCCAAAAAAGTAATCCCGTTACTTTACTGATTACTTATTTTCAAAAGTAATTAATTACTTAGTTACTTAGTTACTTTTTAAAAGCACGATTTACAACCTGAATAGGTGATAAAGCGATAGATCTTTCAGCCCAATTCTACTTTTTCTACATAATCCATCATACAAAATGTAATCAAATGGAAAAGTCTCTTTTTTTTAAAACTTGTTTTATCAGTTTTAATCTTTTAACTTTATGCATCAAGCAAAAATTTAATTATATGCAACATTCTCTGACTTAAATAAATTAGTTTAACATTTAAACCTATTTTCTGCACATTCCAGCACATAAAATAAAATATTTTTTGTGTTTACACTCACTCTTTCAAATAGATGCAAGTAAAACACAGCAGAAAATAAATAAAGTCAAAGACTCAGCGGTCCTGTTGCTCTATTTTCACCTGTAAAGCAGGACTGGGGGTAGGCGGAGGTTTACCCTGGTGCAGGTGTGCCGCAGTCAGTTGAAGAATCCGCGAGTTTCTCTGTGAATTTCCCATTACGTGGTAGCGCACTCGGTGCTTGCTTGGAAATTTAGGGGTTTTTTTCGCTGTAAAAAGTTTTCTTCCCACGCACAACAGACGCTAATGTTTTTGTCACTTTTTATGGAATCAAACTCAAAGTAAGGTCAGTGCTTCCACGCTTTAAACGCTGCACGCTCATACTCTCTCCCACAATCGACTTATGATCCATTGTTGATCTGCACACAGCTGTTGTCACCAACAGTGCACTCGCTTACGTCACTGTCATGAGACATTCTCGCAAAAAAATCACGGTTTTAGTAACGCAATAACGCAGCGTTCCTACGGGAAAGTAACGGTAATCTAATTACCGATTTTGCAATAGTAATCCCTTACTTTACTCGTTACTTGAAAAAAGTAATCTGATTACAGTAATGCGTTACAAGTAACGCGTTACTGCCCATCTCTGGTTACTACTACCCAGCACATCACCCTTGTTTTTGAAAATATGTACCAGTACTCTCCTGCTTCTTGTATCAAGCACTCATCATTACAGAAAAAGTCCACTGCTCTCTCTCCTAGACATCACCATACCTGGACCAACCACCTTTCCACTCTTCATCTTCATCTTCATAGCTGCCTTCACTTCCTCCTTACTAATCCTCTGCACTTCTTGATTCACTAACTTTCCTCCATCCTCCCTCCGCTCTCTGCTAGTTTCTTCATTCATGAGCTTCTCAAATCTTCTGATTACATTTCCTTTTCTAAAATGATATAATAGAATGCCACCTTTGCAACAAGTCAGTTCATGGACGTTCGTTCTTCCTGATTATTCCACAGTAACATGTATATTATTGCAAAGTGCAAGCATTTAGGAACCACAACCGCTTAGCCACAAAGTGGCAGATGATGTAAAGTGACAGAGTGAGGTCACCAAGAGCTCGGGCACATGCTCTGATGGCTCAATAACTGCAGTATTCCAAACCTCTGGCATTAATATCAGCACAGAAATTGTATGTCAGAAGCTTCATGGCATGGTTTCCATGGCCAAGCAGCTCCTGTAGGTGCAATGTGCAGGTGGCCTTGTACTTTTGTTCATATAGTGCATGTGTATCTAAACTGTGTAAAACATGGATGTAGCCACTGTTGTGTCACCTTTTTGTTTTAAGAAGGTCCAGTTCAGTGTGTTGAAATATAACAGAGATGTTACATAAAGCAGCTATGCCCCTAACTCTAGCACATGTCCATCTGCACCAGGCAGAAAACATCCTTTTTAATGCTGTGCAATGGGGTATGTTAAGATGTGAGTCTATGCTTTCTGAGCAAGTCTCAAGTGGCCACAAGGACTTACATTTTTGAGCCTTTTCTGGAAGCTTAATGTTTCAGCTTTGGAGGTTGGCACTGATGCATCTGTATCCACTGTGTCTTAACAATGTATCTTAGAACAATGTCACCACCATTAGGGTTCAGAGCAATCCATCCCATAGCTGCTAAAATTGTTTATTCTGCATAACTAAGTACAAATACATTTCAGTGTTCTCAATGTTAGTAAAACATTGCTGTGAAAAGCCTGAGAAAACATGTTGGGGTAAACAGTGCGATAAAAGGACTGAGGCGAGGCTCCTCAAAGCATTCCAAGCGTTTGAACTGATCTTGGCCGGTTTATCAGTCTGAAACAACAATAGAAACACATGCATACACTGTTATCTACCCTTATAAATATCTCTGTGGAAAAACAAAAGGAAATTAGCTCTCAACAGTACAGAAAATAACTGCATTCTGTGCCATAACAGACCTGCATTCCTGCTGCTTGTCTCTTAACAATAAGCTAGACTTTCACAGTGTCTTTTCTCAGTTTCCATCCTTTTTATGTGGCTGTATTGTATCATATGATATTCTGGTATTAGCTGATATTTCCCTTTTTATTGTGCCATTTAAGATATCTCACCACGAGCATGATATTTCTGCACAGGATGTTTTAATTTTATTATAAAGTTATGACAGCCTGGCACATACAGTAGGAGACCTCAGAGCTTGTGTTGCCATCCACTAGCACGCACCTCACGTTTGACATTGTTTTCATATTGTGTGACTCAGATCCCACTTGGGTTGGCAATTATAATAATAATGATCTGATGATGTGTTATTGGTCCCGATGGGGAGGTTCTCTTTTGTGCTCTCTTTTTAGAGACGTGCGAGTTTAGGATGCAATGTGTTGCTGAAGGACACTTCAACAGGATGGATTGATTCCTAATAACGAAGCCCAAATCTAGATGTTGAAACTGACGGGGCTCTGGACACCACTCAACTAACCTGCTTCTTTTCATGTGGTGCAATGCAGGGATAGAAGATAGTAGATGAGAGAGAGATCTGGTGCGGGGAAGTGCTTAATGTATTTGATCAAACACTGAATTTGTTTACTCACATTTTTAATTTAGTAATATGGTGAGGCAACAGCAAGGTTGCTCTAACCCTAAGCAGGTGAAGGAAGACACAGCAGACTTGCTTACTATATGACAAATTGATATTAACCTAAATTAGGAGTCACAGAGGCGATGTCATTGATCCTGGGGGCATGTTAGATTGAAGTGCCGTCGCAAATGGAGGGATATACTTACGTTGGATAGCTATCAGCCTGATGACTAAAGCCTTCAGTGTCAGAGATTTAGTAGTTGACAAGCCTGTCTCCATGAGGCTTTGCCGAAACCGCTAACAAGAAAGGTCTTGATAGTTATTCACTTTCTCATTTACATTTCTGCTTAACAAGAACATCCACATTAAGGTGAATTAGGTTAAACCCAAATGCAAATTCTGACATGTTTTAATTCAACAGAAGGTGCTGTATAATTGGGCTCTTATTGTATTAAAGTCACATTTTTAGCCCCCATCAGAGGAGAACACCACAGGAAACAATAAAAACCTGTGAAAATGTGTGCTGTAAGTGACTGCCTGTGGTGGAGCGTTTCTTTACTTACCATTAAGATTATTGCTCCAGTAATCAAAATCCATGAACCACAACTCTTGAACGTCACTGGAAACTATTGTACAAGAGTCACGTCTGATTATTAAGTGGATGTTATATAAGTTACTTTAGAGAAATACATGTGTGAGCAATCTATAATATTCTATTTAAATTCAAAGCACTTTTCTTGAAAATGGTATGCTTTAAAATCGCACCTTTACAGTGTTGAACCAGCCTGCGGAGAGAGTTTGTTAACTGTAATGGTGTTCGTACTGATCAGTGCTAACGGGGAAAAAAAAAATCAAGGTAAGAAAGATCTGCTTCGTTTGTGAGAATGTAAAGTGTCACTCCAGGATCCTAGAGTGAAGTGAAAGGCTGTCGGCATGAGAAATTGTAACCTTTTTAATCGAACTATTCAGTGTTGTTAGTGAGCTAAGTATGGAGTAGGCAAAAGGTTTGGTAATCAAGTTCAAAGAATTTATTTGGTCTTTTCAGCTCTGACAGCATCTTGTTCGTTAGTGTTCTTAAACATTAACCTCCTAAGACCTGGCATCCACATATGGGGACGTCACATTTTGGTCTAGACCACAATACCAAATTTTGCTCTTTCAAATGAGCCATATTGCTCTAAGGCAGCGGTCCCCAACCCCCGGGCCTCGGACCGGTACCGGTCCGTGAGTCGTTTGGTACCGGGCCGTGAGAGTTGAGGCTCAGGTGTGAAATGTATGGTTTTCAGGGTTTTTATCGGTTTTCAGCGTTATTTTGTTATCGTTTTTATCGTTAACTCTGTTTTCCTGGGTCTTTTCCCGTGTGTTATGAATAAATCTTCTTTTTTTTCAGTACTGGTACTAGTTTTATTTTGTTGTATTTATCCGCGACACCTTAAAGGCCGGTCCGTAAAAATATTGTCAGGCATAAACCGGTCCGTGGTGCAAAAAAAGTTGGGGACCGCTGCTGTAAGGGGCACAATTGTTGTTTCTTTCTAACATTATTAAGCCAAATAGCAAAGAGAAATTAAAAATGATTGCAAGAAATTGGGTCTTAGGAGGTTAAGGACTCTGCTTGGGCTGTTTTCCAGAAAACACTGTACCTCAGATCAAAGTATGTAGTTTTTTCATATTGGCATGATAGCATCTCACAGATGCTGCTAATTTGTCAGTTAACATCCTGTTTGTTGTGAAACCGCCACATCCCAAAGTTCCTGTTTTGGACTAAGATCTGGTGAGGCCATTTGAGTGCAGTGATCTAATTGTCATGTTCAACAAACCAGTTTGAGAGCTTTGTGTTCTCCTGCTGGAAATTTTCACCCTGACCCTCGAATGTCAAAGCAGAAATCGAAGGTCATCAGACCAAGCAAAATTTTTCGATTTTGGGGAGCCTGTGTGAATTGCAGCAGTAGTTTCCTGTTCTTCACTGACAGTCTTCTGCAGCTGTAGCCCATCTGGTTCAAGGTTCAAAATGTTGAGTGATGCATTCAGAGATACTCTTCCACATGCCTTGAGTACAAGGCTTATTTTACTTATTCTTGCATTCCTATCAGCTCAAAGCATTCTGGCCATGGTTCTCTGACCTCCAGCATGATTAAGGTATTTTCACCCACAGTACTGCTGTTGACTGGATATTTTCTCTTTTTCAAACCATTCTCTGTAAACCCTAGAGATGGTTGTGTGGGAAAATCCCAGCAGAGCAGAGGTTTCTGAAATACTTTGGTTAGCCCATCTGGCACCAACAACCAAAGTCACTTAAATTTCCTTTTGACTATGTCTGCATATCTAAATGCACGAAGTTTCTGCCATGTATTTGTTGATGAGATATTTATGTAAACAAGCAGCAGAACAAGTGTGCCTAATTAAGCAGCTGATGACTGTACGAAGCCTGAAACAAGAGCCAGGTTAAAGCAGTCGGCTATTTTTTCACACTGAATTCCTGATTCCTGAGGTTCCAGTTTAAATAAACTGGTACCTAATTTACTGTCATAAGTGTAGACCTGAAAGAAAAATGAGTCATTTTTAATTCAGAATTTTGAAATTCTTTTTCTATTAATATTTAGAAATTAACCAGAGTTATTGTGTGCTCAAGTCAGTAGCACACAGTGCAGATGGTAAGATATTAACTGCTATCATGGGAAATATCCATCCTGAGGTTTGGAGCAAGATGTTGTTTCCACAACAGCTTAAAAATGTTGTAATTTTTTTTTATTATTATTGTTTTTTCTATTAAATATTGTTGTTAGGTTATGCAACATCTATTTATCCCTGCTCTGTCCACTCCGCTGCTGTAATAATGCGAATTTCCACTACTGGGGGACTAATAAAATCTCTCTTCTCTGATCTTATTTTACATTTCTATGATTTCTTTCACAAGTGAAAAAAAAAATTGTTTCCATTATATATTTTAGCTTCCTGCAAAATCGCTAGCCCGACGTCCCGGAGTCTCCAATAATACCAGAAAAATTTGCCAGATTTGTTGCTAGTCGCTTTTTAGAAAAACAGTCGCTAAGGGGGTCTGAAAACTCGCTAAATATAGCGACAAAGTCACTAAATCTATCTCAGCCACGTCCGTCGGGCTATATGATAACCCGACGGACGGGGCTGAGATAGAGTTTGGTCGCCCGACCGGAGATATCGCTAGCTCTGGGACATCGGGCTAGCGATTTTGCGAGCCCTGCATTTATAAAAGCAAGTTCAGAGTGCAGATTCCAAACAAACACAATGGATGAAGGCAGAGTCAGGGGAAGAGGAATTCGATGCAGAAGAGGGAGAAGAGCTGGTCCTGGAAGAAGAGGAACAGGCCAATGAGGAAGAGGAGTTCAAATCAGTTGTGCCTGTATTGTAACACATGTCAATTGACAACACATGTTTCTTTCTTTAGAGTTGAAAGAATGCCACATAGAGGTGGGAGGGTTGCCATACTTACAGCGGCACAAGAAACCCTCATTGTGGATATGGTTCGTGGGAACAACCTCATCAGACTCCGGGAGATCAGAGACAAAGTCATTGCCGATAATGTCAACTTTGAGAGCATTGACGATGTCAGCTTGGCCACAATATACCGAGTTCTCCGACGCAAAAAGACGCGGATGAAACAGGTCTATAGGGTTCCCTTTGAGCGCAACTCTGCGCGACACAAAGACCTACGTTACGAGTATGTGCAAGTAAGTATACATCCATGTTCACAGTACAGTTAGTGGACATACTGTGTTGCTCAGTGTCCTACATTACTTCTGGACAATACTATGGTACCTGATTGACTGTTGTTCTGAACACCTGTGCACTTTCACATTTCCACAGAGGATGTTACAGTTGGACGCGATGGCCAGACCTCATGAGTACCTCTTCCCGGATGAGGCTGGCTTCAACCTGCAGAAATGAAGGCAAAGAGGCCATAACATCATTGGCCAAAGAGCCATCACTGAGGTCCCTGGCCAACGGGGGGTAATATTACCCTTTGTGCGGCCATGGGTTTGGAGGGGCTTGTCACCCAATGTCTCTTCACCTTCACAGAGGAGCTAAAAGACATCCTCCTGGACCGCCAACAACACTATCCTGGGCCCGCACATCACATTTATGTAATCATTTGGGACAATGTCCGCTTCCACAGAACAAACCAAATCAGCGAGTGGTTCACCACCAACAGTGACCACTTTTTAAACGTCTGTCTGCCACCCTACTCCCCTTTCCTGAACCCTATAGAGGAGTTCTTCCTATCGTGGAGATGGAAGGTTTATGACAGACAAACATACACAAGAGAGAACCTCCTAAGGGCAATGGAGCTGGCCTGTGTTGACCTCTCAGCAGAGGCCTTCCAAGGATGGATTCGCCATTCCAGGGCATTTTTCCCGCGGTGCCTGGCAAGAGACAATATAGCCTGCGATGTGAATGAGGTGATGTGGCCCGATGCAGCTCAGCGACATGATGCCACACAGTGATTGTGATGTGTGTGTGTGGTGTGAATAACGTAAATAAAAAAACTTCACACCCTGATCATGTTTTCAGGAGTACTGTTGTGTGCAATAGATTCTGCTTTTGCATTGAGTTGTGTTACAGTAGTGTACGTACATGCAGGATTTTCTATAGATTTATACTCTTCATATGAAACTCACAAATCTAAATGCCTAATCCTCTGCAGAGATCTACGACGATCCGTTACTGTATAGTTTCTAAAAATATGCATTGGCAGTTATGAAACAAAGAACCTTCTCACAAATTGAGTATTGTGTTTTCAATTGTTTTGCTGTAGTGTGTAATGATGTGTATAGTGTTTACAGTTTTGAAAGCTTCGAGCTGCTCTTTTGGTGTGAAAGTCTGAGTTTTGCAGTGGGAAGGTGTGGTTGTGTTTATGTAGCTTTAGAAAAGGGTGCTGTGTTTAGACATTGGGGAACATGGTGGAAACGTTTGTGAAATGTGTTTCAGCATTTGAGAAAAACCGTAATATACTGCAACAACGTGGGAATAGAGCAGCTGCGAGAGAATTCAACATTAATGAATCAAATGAATCAATGGTACGGATGTGGAGGAAGCAAGAAGAATGAGTTGAGTAAAGTTTGACTTATCTGACTGTTTTGTTTCGCTTAATGCGTCTTATAATCCGGTGCACCTTATGGTCTGAAAAATACGATACTCTTGCTGCACAGTAGTTTGCATAACATTTACTTTTCTGGGAAGATGGATGTCAAACCATAGTGTAAGGTTAGATGGATTGCAATATTATTTTTTAAAAAAGATTGTTATAAAGAAAGGTGTCCTTTTTCTATTTCAAATGGAGTCCAGTGAGTAGGTTTTAAAGGGAAAAGTGGTTTTGTGCTAAACTTTCGGCCAAATCTATCGACTCAAGCTTTAGAACTTCAGTTCTTTTTCTTGGTTGAATTATTTTTGGAGGAAAAATGATTAATTGTTGGATTTGAAAACGTTACAGGAATCCATGTATGACTGCTTTTGAACTTTTTTTTTTCTGTATTGATTTTCAGAATGGTTACGAGACACTTTGAGCTCTCAAACACAAGTGTGGGTAATTGCCAAGCCTTGGAGAATGAGTAATCTGTTATTGAAATTCAAAGAATACTTTCCTTTAAAGTAGACCATCTTTTACAGATTGCAGTAAAGGTTTCAGATGTTTACTTGCATGGCTCAAGTATTCTCAAGGCACATCATTAAAAGATCCCAAATCATGCTGTTCCATCAGACTCTCACATACTGTAGGTGCTGTGCCCTGTGTGATGCTGCAGTTATGTGTCAGAAAATCGTCGGCAGACTTCAGCAGCTCTCAGTTTTGAGTGATATTTATTCAAGCTGTAAAGGAATTTGAATTAGTATTGTAACCGTGATATGAGCTCCCCTAATCTAAACAAAAAACGTATTTTAACGTAATGGTAGCTTTACTTGGCAGAGTTTTCAATTGACCGGTTTGCTCGTAGCATTATTTAATCTTACATACAACACATATTTTAGCTTTTAGTCCATTCCATTTAACATCAGAAGTCCGAATTTTTGAGTTCCCAGTTGGAATATTAATTCAAAATGCCCCCTCAAGATGGATTTCCAACTCAGAAAGTCAGAGCACCACCAACCTCAACTTAACAATCCACGAGCATTGAGCAGCGGTAGTAGTTGTACGTCATGTACTACCACACTCATCAACTGAGAGAAAATAAAAATGTTATGAGAACTAGTTGGATAAGCCTTTTTAAATATTTGAAAATTGTAAAAATATGACCTTACATAAACTTGCAAACTAATGATCACCCAACATTTATCAGAAAAATGTTGATCAGTTGAGTGGGCATGGCTGCATATTTTGTTTCTAAGCCTAACCCATGAAACAATTGCCACAAATTTAGATTTTTTAAAATTGTATTACAGTATTTACTGAATCTTTTGACAAAAAAGCATATATGACTTTTTTGTGTTATATTAGTTATAACAGGCATTTTTGTGCAATTTATTCCTGTGCCATTTCATGATGACTAGAGAACTCACAAAAACTCAAGTATGATACACTTGGCATTACAATATTAAACTATACCACTTGTTCTATCTTATACTCTTGTGATCATGAAATTCGTTTTTTTGAACTGGCAATGCTCAGTGTGCCAGTTCATAATGGGAACTCAAATGGATGCAATGGATGTTCAGAACATAGTATCACTCTGCAATGGGAGACTGAGACTATGGATGAATTCATGATGCACAACCCTGTGGATGTAAAAAAGAAAAGAACCAGCAACCTGTTTACTCATAATGATTGTTTTTTGCTGCAAAATGAAAATATCAAGCATACAAACACTCTCACTAAAACTTAAATGTAGCCATAAGACAGAGTCATGCTGTTATCAGTCTGCAATTGATTGGGCTGAAATTGACAATTTCATGCATTTTTCTGATTATTCAGCAATTACAAGTGATTAATCATTGAAAATCAATTATCAGCAACAGACATTTAAGAGAAATTTGGCTTTAACTGTTGTATTTGCCTGCAACCTTCCTATTTTATAGGGAAATAATATTGTAGGGTAGGATAAAAACCCTACTATGATTCAAAGAAAACAGAGAAAACCATAACAATCATATGATCCCCCCCACCCCATGAGCAAGGACTATGGCAACAGTAGGAAGGAAAAAATCCCTTTTAACAAGAAGAAACCTCCAGCAGAACCAGGCTCAGGGAGGGGTGGCCATCTACCGCGACTGGGTTGGGGTGCGAGAGGGAAGACAGGACAAAAGACAGGATGTGGAAGATAGCAAGAAACTAATAATAGCTAATGATTCAATGCAGAGAGGTGTATAAACATATAGTGAGTGAAAAGGGTGACTGTAGAAGAAATACTCAATGCATCATGGGAATCCCTTAGCAGCATACACATATTACAGCATAACTAAGGGAGGATTCAGGGTCACCTGATCCAGCCCTAATTATATGCTTTAGAAAAAAGGAAAGTTTTAAGCCTAATCTTAAAAGTAGAGATAGTGTCTGTCTCCCGAATCCAAACTGGAAGCTGGTTCCATAGAAGAGGGGCCCGAAAACTGAAGGCTCTCCCTCCCATTCTACTTTTAAATACTCTAGGAGCAACAAGTAATCCTGCAGTACGAGAGTGAAGTGCTCTAATGGGGTGATATGGCACTATAAGGTCATTAAGATAAGATGGGGCCTGATTATTTAAGACCTTGTGTGTGAGGAGCAGGATTTTGAATTCAATTCTGGATGTAACAGGAAGCCGATGAAGGGAAGCCAAAACAGGAGAAATATTCTCTCTCTTTCTAGTCCCTGTCAGTTCTCTTACCATGAAGCATTTTGGATTAACTGAAGGCTTTCAGGGAGTTTTTAGGACATCCTGATAATAATGACTTACAGTAATCCAGCCGAGAAGTAATAAATGCATGAACTAGTTTTTCAGCGTCACTCTGAGACAGGATATTTCTAATTTTAGAGAAATGGCACAAATGTATTTGCAAAACAATTCGATTCAACTCTCGAGGCAGCAACCAATTTTATTGTTTTGTTTTTTTATTTGTTGTAGATGCAGAGAGGTTGTCGTCTTCTTCAACTTGTGTGACTGAGCCATTTCCTTGCTCTGAATTAGGAGTTAGCTTTGTCAAGCTAAGTGTGTCCAGTTTTGAAGGGTTTTGCTTTTGAGCTAATGTAAGTTTGCTGGTTATGTCAGGATGGTGATGCAAGAGATGAGCCCTCTTGTTCCTGGTATTCCCTTATTTTAATATATATATTTTTTTAAATCAACATTTAGTGTCTTTGTATTGATACATAACACCAAGTAAAGTATATATACTGTATCACTTTTCCCACCACCTCAAACAGGCACACGTGGTTTTATTTACAAAAAATGTTTAGGGGCAAAGCCTGTGAGATTCAGAATTGATCAGTTCATTAGAATCACTTGTGCTGGAACAAAATAAATGCTGCAAAACTATCAAGAGTTAATTTTTTAAAGACGACACTGGAACAATGACACTTGCTACAGTGTTGCATAAGTTTTTATCTCGGCGCGTTGCGAAGATCTGTTAAAGTAAAAAATAAATTGGTAATATGTATGAGATTACAGCTGAGACATGATCACTGCAATCAGCTCAAGTTGAAAGAGTGTCATCGAGATGCTCAGTGTGTCAGTACACTCTAAGCTCATCATGTCGAGGACCTGCTGCAGACATTCACAGCACGCTGCAATTAGGTCTGTGACACCATGTGGAAACACAGTCACAGGGCAAGAAATTAGAGGGCCTGTTTGCATCTTTGGATAACAGCTCTTTAAAATTCAGATTTAGTTTTACATTTTTAAGATTAAATGTGTGTCATTTGAGCAAGTAGGAGATGGTTTTCATCGATGATATGCAGCGCAAGGAATTGGAAATTAGTTGTTAAACTCTGGCCTGTAGTTTAGAAAGTTGTTAGGCTGCTTAAGGACAAACATCGAGCTCCACTTTTACTCGGCTGCATCCTGTTCAGCTTTGGCGTAGTCTTAAAGGTCATCGTTTGAATGCTATTGCTATTTCCTCATATATCCATCTCCAGATTGTCTGAATGTTGGTCTTTTCAGGCTGGCTGATGTATTCACCACCTTTCACAACTTTTAGTCTTATTGTCCATCAAAGCCATTAATGCACTTTTGACTTGAGTCATTACTGAGTCCCATGTCAGTAAGTACCCACCTCACCCCCACCTCAACTTCTACCACCCACCTACCTCAAGGGTTCCGGGTTTCACAGGAGACAGATGAAGAGACAATGGCAATTCATCTTTGTCGTGGCATCCACATTACCATTAATGCGCAGCTTCTTTCCTTATGAAATGCGGCCTGTCTTGCTCACAAATGCATTCAGAGGAAAAGTACAATATCCTGAGAGCTGGGCATGTCATCTGTGGTTATTATCATCAAGTCATCCAGAGGGAGTCAAGCGGAAGACGACGGAGCTGTTTTACCCAAAATCGTCCGTTTTATATGTGTATTTAACACAAGATTTCCAACTATATCAGCTAAATCATATTGCAATAAGATTTATAATATAATTTCAAAAATAGCCTATATAGAAACATGAAGTGTATATACTGTCAAAATGTAATAAAAAAAAACACAGAATATTGATTTTTTCTGTGGGGACAATCCTCTGCGGCTGCTCTACTCCCACTCCAATTCAGGTGTCTGTGTGAGCCCACACAGTACACAACCTGGATTTCACAGTCTTTTAAACATTTTTTTTTTAGATAAACAGATGCTAAACATTTTTTTTTTTCATTGGTTTAGCAGGGGTATTTGCTTTGTTTCTTTCTGATTTATAGAAAATTTAATAGATGTATAACCATGACAAAGGCAGCATGTCTCATGTGTTAAGAATGTATTTGTATATCTTTGTAAAGCCTGAAATAGAAGCAAAGAACAGTGGTATATAATGCAATATAGACAAAACTCTCTGTATGTTCTGCTCTCTGACATGGTAAATCATGGAGACTTCACAAATATTCACAGTTCTATAAACCCCTCCTGGAACTGATGGACATATTGTTATTTAGCTCTTCCATTCTTGCTTTCCGATTCCTGAGAAATGCCTTGCCAAAAATATCTAGCATCCTCTCCTCAGCACTCAGTCCCACTGGATACTGACAGCTGCCTGAAATACAAAGGTAGCAATGTGAGTAATGAACCAACTGAAATCTCATCATATAGAGCGACTTTGAGTTCCCCCGTGAAGCCCCCGTGACCCTAACCCCAGCCTCTGAGCCTCACCAAATGAGCTTTTCATTTGCTATTCAGAAATCAGAATGAGACATGTTGCAGGCACAGAGGTGCTCTGAAAAATTGCACTGCATGCAAACGTGGCTTTGCAATCTTTAAGCCCAACAAACTAGCAATTCTCTTCCAAGCTTATTTGCATACAGTATTCACATATTCTGCCTATGTGCACAGCATGAAAGTACAAATTTCACAGCAGCCTTGTTTGATGCCTATGAAATTGTTTGGAACTCAGTTTAGACTGAGGTTCTATACACACATTCATGCATATCTTGTCTGGATTTGAGGAAGGCAAAACATGTTATTATTTAATGACCATTACTTTGATTCGGCTAATGTATAATGCAATGGTATTAAAGACCAAGATTAGCAGATCTGATTAGAGTATGCTGGCAAAGGAATCCGCCGAACATTCATGCTTTGATTGAACAGTGCCGCATTTTAAGGTAGTAAATATCGAAAAATTTTCTAAAGCTGATACAATTGGAAATGATTCCATTAATAATCGAGTTACAGAAACAAAAATGAAAGGTTAAATAAGGATAAGAAGTGCTGAGGTAGTTTGTTTAGATGAGGGAGGCATCACAGAATTATTCTGGTGAACATCAACAGGTGGAATTTATAATAATAAGTTAATTTTGCTCTTTTTTTATAATAAAGAATCTCTCAATAAGCACAACACATTTTAATAGATCTCGGAACTTGTTAGCAAACGTAATATTTGATGAACTTCTATTGGGTGTTTCTGATAAATGATACACTTTGCACTTGTATCCCACTTGTAGTCTACACCAATCACGTTTTAGCTGGCTTTCGCTGCAACACAATTTGTGAGTAAGAAAGCAAATTTTATCCGCATTAATAAAAATAAATGAAAAACTCACATGCAAGATGTTCACCTTCCAGAGATTTTTGGCTGTTGCCCCCAGAGGCCGAATCGTCAGATGATAGCCGATGGACTACCAGACTGGTCACAAAATCTCTGTTTGCCATCTGGTGCTGGTTAGGTAGTGCAAAGTGGGATATTAGAGTTTCTTCACTAAAAGCTACCATCTGCTATTGGGGGAGAATGGCACAGATGACAGCTGCAAGAGTGAACCAAATCTGCAACGAACTGAAGTGCATCATAAAGCTCAGCGAAGCCTAAGGGAACTGCAGAGTCAGGTGTAATTCTCTGTGGGTTTATGAACACATAGTTAGTCATGAATGTGTGTTATACCTGCTTTAAATCTGGTTTGCCATCAACATTACTATTACTCAAATGACGCTAAAGCTGCCTCACTACTGCAGAATTGTAAAAACAATCTTCAGAATATTTTGCCATGTACTCATTTTCAAAGTTAGGTGGTAATGTGGTATTTTTCCTTCACAACAGTCAAGTATTTTATAGACTGATGCCATGACAACAGCTGTGCGGTGGTGAGTCTTTACTCCACCAAGGAGGAAATCAAAGCCTTCAAATCTCACAAGTGACCTGGCACCATTTCTAACAATGAACATTGGAAGGCTGGCTGGCTGCAGCTGATTTTTGAGCAGAGAGATAAACTGCAGGCTTTTCTTTTCTTTTAGAATAGGTCATTTCATCTTTGAATTTTCTTAGATTTTTTTTAAAGCAATGAGGATTGTAATTTTGACTCCAGGAACAATTCTACAATATAATGCACACTATTAAAAAACAGTTTAGTGACACAGACATACTTTCTGCATCTCCATATTGGGAGATTATTCTGTCACAGTAGCTGAAGAGAAAACACCAGACCATTAACAAAACAGAGCATCTCGAAAAAGCAAAATGGCCCAATAAAATAACATACCTGTAGCATAGATAGTAAAATGGCTTAATGAGTAGTCCATCTATTTGTTTTCTTAAATAATAGTGCACGAAATACAATAGCATCATAAGCTTGATGAGTACTATATATTCTCTGTCTGACACATGTCTTTAGCTGTACTGAGCTGTGCTTCGCCGTAAGCAGTGGATAAGGTTTTTTAGGATTATCCGTGACGGATAACAGCTTGTTAGTGTTCTTCTCCGCCACAACTGCAAATGCATCTGGCTTTGAGTCATCAAAAAGACAGCCTTCTTGGTCAGTTTCTTAAGTCTATTGGTGTTGCCGGCTCTGATGCTGCTTCTCCAGATGACTGTAGGAAGTTAAACGCCGCTGGTCACGCAAAATCAAACACTTTACAATTTTTCTACACATGTAGATCTCAGTTTCTTAACAATTTGGTGTGTTAATAGCACACTAAGTTAATTTAAGTTGATATCTTTTCTATACTGCATTTTCTTTACTGGGCCAGACCAGTAAAACCAAACTCCTCTGTTCTTTAGATTTAAAAAAAAAGAATTTTGAAGGTATCAATATCAGATTTTCATGTCATCATGTTGCCAGGCAACTGCCTAAAGTGACCCATTTGTAGCATTTATGCACATATAACATCTTATAAAGGCAGTATATAATTTCAAGTCATGACACTAACATCTAATTTAGATCCACCAAGCTTGAGTTATGCTTGATATATTATCACAGACCAAACAATGGGGTAGCAGCGGCACAAAATAAACAGCAGTGCATTTCATTAAAAAATGTAAAAAGAAATCATCCAAGGCCAGATACAACCTTTTTTTGTGGGTTGTTTCTGATGTCTGGGTCATATGTTTGACACCACTGCCTCACAGCTTCGGTGTTCTTACACTTTCATCTGTTGTTAAAGTGGATGCCTAGGTACTTGTAGTCCTTTGCCACATTAACATCGCCTCCCAGAATACACAACAACTATGTAGACATCCTTTTCCTTCTGAAGACAATCACCCTCTCCCTGGTCTTATCCATGTTCAGAGCAGACGATTTTCCCCAGACCACTCCTCAAAATCATCCAATACTAGTGCCCTGTACTCCACCTCCGAACCCTCCCACACTTATGCATCCTACAACTAAAGAGCCATCAGAGAACCTTCTGCAAATAGCATGGCCCTGAGTAACACTAAAAGTCTGAGGTATAAAAGGTGAACGGGGATGGGCACAGCACACTGTGTGCTCTGTGAAGCTCCTGTATTGCTCACTTTCTCAATCAGACAGAGCTCTGCCTAGTCAGACGACCCCACAGTCTGTCAAGTAGTTGACAATCCAGGGGAAGGTCATGTCTACTCTTATATTCTCAAATGAATGAGCTTCTCTATGGTAGTGTTTATTGTAGAGCAGTTGAATTGTATTGCATTAACAAGTTCCTTTATTCCTGCTATTGTATTCACCCCCCCCTTCAAATTGAGTCAGACAACACAAAGATTTAGATACTACTCATGACTCATGTAACCCTCATCTTCATCTCTTGCTACCTGAAGCACGTAGCTGTCTTATCTCCAAAGCTGTTTACTTATTCAAGAACTGAGTGATGCCTCCAGTCATAGAGAGGAGAAGATTATAAGGAATTAACACTTTTTTAAAAACACCACGGGATTGTCCTTTTTGGATTCAGTCAAGGATGTAAATGTATGTAACACGTTTTAAGCCTAACGTCATACCGCTGTACTGTCATACGGTGTCTTGAAGGTTCAAGGACAGAAAAGTCACCTTCAATAAAGGAACTTACCTATATTTCATTTGAGTCTCTGGCATCAAGAATATGCTAACTGACTGTCTGCTAAGACCCTTACCATGTAATTCAATTATTTAACAGCACGTAAATCTCTTAAAAAACTAGACGTGGACATTTCAAATTTCAACTGCTGATTAGATGGCTTTATATAATATTGATGAGGTGTCTCAGTCATGACATCAAAGAGCATAGGCTAAAAATGAGTTTGTTATGTAACCAGTAAGAATATTGTTTTTGATTTTACAGGTCAGACTAATTGTTTCCATTAGCACAGTGTGAGTATGTCAAGTAAAATAAAATTTGAATGTGCTTTGTTTTTAAAAACATACTTGGGAGGCACGGTGGTACAGCCCTAGGCTCTGTCGCCTTACAACAAGAAGGTTCTGGGTCCAGTCTTTTCCAGGCCTTTCTGTGTACACATTGCACGTTCTTCCTATCAATCAATCAATCAATCAATCAAAATTTATTTCTATAGCACATTTAAAAAGACCACAGTACATCAAAGTGCTTCGCACAAGTGCCGTAGTGCGAATTAAAAGAATAGACAAAGAAAAGAAAATACAGTAATAGTTACAGTAACAATTACAGTTATGGAATACAGACCGGGTGGAAGTCCGAACTAATTCGCTTCAAAGGCTAGATTGAACAGGTGGGTTTTAAAGCATGATTTAAACGATTTAATGGATTCTGACATGCTGAGATCAGGTGGAAGATTATTCCAAAGTTTGGGTGTGGCGATAGCAAAAGCACGGTCTCCTCTGGTCTTTAGTCGAGGCCTAGGTTGCACTAATAGCAGTTGGTTAGAGGATCTAAGCGCTCTCTTAGGGCTATACAAGTCAAGGAGGTCAGTTAGGTAACTAGGTGCCATGTTATTTGGAATTTTGAGAGTATACAAAAGGATTTTAAAAACGATACGGTATTTGACGGGGAGCCAGTGAAGATCCCTATGCCTTCAAGGTTTTTCATGAGTCCTCGCCTCTTCGGCTCCATGACTGGGACTCTAAGTTGGATCGTGTTTAAAATGTTCAGAAGGAATCAGGGTGTGAATCAGATGATGCAGCTTACAATGTAAAGTACTTTCAGTGGTCAAGATGCTATGTTTCATTTATGCGGGGAACATATCACTTAGTCTCAGAAATGTACTGCTGTCCCAATTGAATAAAGCACATGACAGAGTAGCTATCACAATTCTAAAATCTATATTTGTAGACTTTTCTTACTGCTATTTGTATATCAATAAAATAATGCAATTGGGCCATTTGAAAATTATTCTTTCTTCTGCTAAGATGGGCGTAAAAATAGAAATTAAGAGCCAGTTTTCCCATATGCTCTCCAAACTCCTCACATAACAAGTATAAGCTGCTGCTTGTTATAGGCCATACACATTGTTTTCTATGCCTGGTGAAAGCTGTGTCCAGGAGGAGCATTAAACAAACTGTCAATTGAATGCTTGTAGAACGTAAAAGAAGAAAAATCTGCTGGGCAGTATAGAAGAAGGAACTAAAGGTCTTTTGCAATGTCTGCACTTTGCTTTACTTTGATGCTCAATAAGGAAGGAAATCTTAGAGTAGCATACAGAAATGTTTAAAATGTGCACCGTTCTTTGTTATTGTGTGAAGCTATAAAAAGAGACCCGTACTGGAAAAAAAACTATGAAAAATACTGTTTTGTAAAGGTTTTTCTCACACCTCTGATGATTTTTTTACGTTTAGAAGAAGCTCGTGTTTTGTTTTACTCGGGTTAATGCTGAGTTATAATTCAGTTCTGGGGTTATGTGTCCCAATGGATACAATCAAAGTGAATAGTGCTCTGCATATCTAAACCCAAGTGCTGAAAACAATCTTCTTAAAGTGCTACACTATTTAGAGACAGTATATTCAATCACATCTCAATATTGTCCTCTGAAATGCCGGTAAAGGTCAGAATTAGGTTTGAAATTCAACACAGCACACCTGCCACCATAGCTTTGAGCAAAGCAACAACTTGTGTTCCTTAAATCCTCTTTTCTGCAGCAGTTTTGTCCCACAGCTACACAAACATAAAATTACCATTTGGAGTGGATTTGAAGTGTAAAGTTCTCAGGATGGCCTTCTGTCTGCTGTTTAATGAAATTCATGTAATTCGAGACATATGCAGTTTACCTAAAATTGACTCTGTGGCAGGATATTTATTATCTAGTAAACAGTCAATCTAGAGCCTGAACACAGTCGGAAACAAATCAAGCTGCAGTGGCAGATAATCTCTCTGCAAATGATTTTGGGATCAGATTCATTAACAGAAGGTATTATTATTGTTTCAACACATAACACAAACGTTAGAGAGCAGGATTCAACATGTTTACCACCGCTTGAATTTCAAATAAATGCCCGTTAGATAAAAGGCCACTGAAACCTGTGTTTGGCCATTACTCGTACGACATAACAATTACAAATGACACGACTTGCACATCTTCTTTTAACTCAAACAGTTTGCTGTTCATAGAGATATAGCTGCACAGTTTTTCCTGCACCAAACAACACTGGCTGACAATGTAACTCATGTCAGATTACTGACTTAGAGCTATTTAATGAATATGCGCGTTATCTCGGAGTGGTGATATATAATCTTCTTTGTTTTGGTCTAATTCATCAGGTCAGCCTGTTCCCTCTGAAGTTGCACTTGAAAGAAATTTTGTCTCTACTGTGTCATTAATTTCCAAAATATCATCCTCTCATAGGCTGTTGTTCACGTCATTTGAGAATCGCTTAAAAATGACAATTTTAAACCCCCCTGTGGTTGTTTCATAGCATGTTTACACCATTCCTTGTGTTTTAAATACCACACTGCATTTGCCATCCAATAAAACAGGGAAAAAACTAAAATTTCATTTTATAAAAACAGCTATGTGGAAACTATTAGACTATACAGAGATAGTCTAATAGTTTCCACAGAGCCTGAGTTAGAATATTCCTTTATTCCTCTTTGATTTTGGACATTTTCCTGAGTTCAACTTTTACACATCGTTGATTGAAGTGAATAACCCTGGCCTACCTCACATCGTTTTAAGTTCTTTGAAATGTATAAAATCATATTTTAATGATATTTTGTGTGATTTGGCTCTGAGAGGGAAAAGCCATTACAACCTATAGAAAAGGCAACCACACATGAATCAACATTTTTGCTTTTCTTGTTTCAGAGGATAAAGAAAATGCCATCATCACCTAGCAATTCATTCACATGACAGCCTATTTCTGCTGAGAATGAATGAACAAAAAAATGCAGTACTGCTCTGTTTGTGGTAAACGGCAAAGTAAAATACTTTCAAAACACGTGAAAAAAACACGTGAATTTCATTTATCATGCAAGAAAATTCTGTGCAGATACTAAATAAATGTCCGCCTTTAATAAGAAGAAAAAAGATTTTTGCTGAAGAGCAACAAGAATGAAGAGAGATTTCTATTTACTAATCTGACCTGATGAAAGCTGCACAAATTAGCATGCCCGCCTTACCTGGAAAAAAAAGCATGACCTTCAAGTTTTCAGATGGCACAAAATTAGTTTCACAGTGTGTGAGATGCCAACCACCACACCACATCCAACTGCTTTTTCGTTACTTATATATTATACCATCTATGGAATGTACTTAAATATACTGAGATAGTTTAGTTTTGTAAAAGTAAGGATGGATTTAGCTTTGTGGTTTTACGTGTAGCCAGGGAAAAAGTTCTTTAACCCTGCATTCATGTTTAATGGCCACCAGTGTGACTGACAAGTCATTAACCAATAAGTATGCAGTTTTCACAGTTAAACCCACTCCTTAAAAAAATATCAAGATGGAGATGGTGAAAATTTTCATGGGAATGGGAATTCAGAATCTAATGGGTCATATGAGAATGAGTACACTCTGGCACATGTTAGATGAAAATTCATGAAATTTCAGAAATGTAATGTGTGCAGTTTTTTATTCATTATTGTGTGAGCAGCATGGTGGTGTGGTGGTTAGCAGTGTTACCTTATAGCAGGAAAGTCCTGGGATTGAACATGGTCTGGGGCTTTTCTGGAGTTTGCAAGTTCTACCTGCGCCTGTTAGGGTTCTTTGCTGGACCTCTGGCTTCCTCTCACAGGCCAAAGACTGTGAGGAAATTTAGAATAACTTCGGTTATTTTCAATTGGCTGTAGAGTGGTGACCTGTTCGTGTTGTACCCTGCCTCTCACTAGCAACAGCTCAACAGCTGGGATAAGCTCAATTTCCTTCGTGACTCTGTGGACAGATGTTAAAAGCTTATCCAAAATTGACATGAGGTTTCTTTTATACTTATTTCACATATACTGTTTATAAATGATGGACATAACTCATGGTTGAAAAGTGAAACCAGTGTAGTTGTATCTTAAGCCTGCATCCTTTGTAACGGTGAGATAGGGGTGATTATTGTCACTGCAAAACTATACAACCAGGTTGTATAGAAGTCTATGGCAAAGAGCTCTCACTGCCACTGTCCACCTTCCTGATGGGTTTATGGGCTCATTAGTTTCAAGTCATATGAATACAACAGGAAGTTTTATATTTTTTACATTATGATAAATCATATGCCTATGAGCACACAAAGTGCCTTAGTTTCTCTGTCAGCGCAATTACGTCAGGTTTCCAGAAGTAAAAATTGTAAATGTGACCCGCTCATCTTCCCACTTCACAAACAAATTGGCAATATCACATTTTTTATACACAGTGAGTGCTATTACTGTTTTTATCTTCTGTGTGTTTCCATCGCATCCATAGATTTGGACTTCTTAAAGCAGAACTCCATCACAAGCAACAGCAGCATAAACTCAGATTTTTCCAGTTTTTTTGAGAAAAATAAAACGTAATAATGCTACGTCTTTTAAAAAAACCCACAATTTTTATTTGTTATTTAACGGCAGATTCGTCAATACATTAATTATACATTAATGTATACAATTAATACATTGATTAAAAAAAAGATGATCAGGATAAAACTTTTGAACACATAGATTTACATTTATATGTTCAAATACAAAATTAAGGAGTAAAATTATCACCAACTGATGCTTTAAGCATTTCAGGGGCACAGTCCAGCTTCCACAGTCATTATGATTCCACCAATGTGAGCAAACACAAATGTAATTTAGACACCAGAAATATTATTTCAATTCAGCAAAATAAATATACATAGTGGAATTTAATAAATGCTGCCAGTCTTGCACTTTTAAAAAACTTTTAAACAGAACTCTCTCGGTGAATATATTTGCAGTATTAATTTCGGCATTATTTTCTTGTGCAACTGTCGGCATGACAGTTACACAACTGTAACTGTCAATTTTCAGGAGCCTTGTTGAGTTGAACATTTTTTTTATTTCATTCTTAGCTTTAACTGAAAGATCAAAAATTGTCCTCTTCAATGTTCCCTTTCTGGTTACAAAATGTGACAGTGATGCCAAGGGAAAGTTATCAATCACTGACAAATAATACGTGAACAACCAACAGGCAGAAACGTACGCTCGAAGAGTGAAAGTGAACATCTAGAACACTTCAGAGAGGCTTAAGCTGATGAGGGTGTAGCTTTTCATTTCAGGACGAAATAATGATGGAAATAGGCTCTCCTAGGGTTGATTTTTAACAGCGCAGATGCACACTGCACCAGCAGCACACACTGCAGCAAGGGCTGTAACTACTGTAGAGATGAAGAGGGGAACCATTATATACTGTAAGTGCACATTGAGCTGGAGTAACAATTAAGGAGTTTATTAATTCATCAGTTATCCCAGGCCACCCAGTGGAAACGACTTATGCTCACAGACTGTGACAGGAATCTGTTTATTATCAGCATGTTAACTAATTAAGGTTCTCAGATGCCCATTAAACTTTATTAAGGTCCATAAACCAGTTGACTTGTGTAAGATCTATTAGGAGAGCACATGTAGGAATTTTGTTTTTTATGCTTTGAATTTTGAACGAGTGCATTTTAACACAAATCCAATTATCTGCAGGTAATCAGAAACATATTTGCGCTCTTACAGTACAATATCTGCAGTCGCCACTGATTCATTCTTAACACTTTCCATGGTTGTGTGGAGGCACTCAGCATTTGGTTAAGGTCAGGGAGAGATTATGGTCTTTGTTCACTATAGAAAAAAGGCAACAGAGACATGAAGCACGATTTACTTTATTCACATTTGACCAAAGCCATAATCTTTCCCTTACTGCAGTATCTAATTTCTTTTTTTTTTCTATTTTTTTCTTATTTTCTTTTTTGCCCTCTGGGCAGAAAAACGAACACACTGTAAACATAACACTGACCTATGCCGTCATCGTAGTTGATTTCGTGAGCTTTTTGGCACACAGTTGCCAGTTAATTAAACAATTAAGCAAATCGAGCGCAGCACTAGTCCTCATTTAAAGTCATGCTTCTGGCCACCTGACATATTTAAGTCTACCATCTTTCTTGATTTTTGCTCTGCTTTGGTTCTCCATTAACTCTGGGTTAGCAGTGGTGCCTTGACGCATTGGATGAGGCAAAACTGTACTGCTTGATTATGCTATTATGTTATCTTGACTATTTAGCATGGTCAACTTAACAAACATCATGCATTTACTTAAAAAAAATAGTCCTTTATTTAAAATTCAAATAAAAGACAAAAAATAAAGGCATAGAGTTGGTTCGGGATACCAGGATCTCGTACAGGACAGAATAGGGAGTGTTTTTGACCATAAAGCCTTTCTTGTAAAGGCAACCGGCCAGAAGCTTCCATCACAAGATATAAGAAGTTACACACAGGGCACAACAAAAGGCCCAGGCAGCAGAGGATTTCTGCGCCTTCTGAGATCTGCGCGGTAATCACAGGAAGAGTGATGGAAAGCTGAAGCAATCAACCGCCACCTCGGCTGCACACTGCTGAAAGCAGATTGGTTGAGAGAGCCTTGGAGACAAAAGCAGCTGAAAGCAATCATTAATGGTCCTTCTGCTGACTCACCTAAAGAAACCTTTAAGGACTTTTACTTCTTCCTATTGTTGACTAAAAGCTCTCGTTTCTTAATTTAAGCGTGTGCTGAAATAAACAGCACGAAACTTTTGGCTTCTACAGAGGGTCAAAAGCAAAATACCACCAAACAAAAGGAGAGCTTCACAGCAAAAAGATTAATGCAAAAGAATTGTTTTATTAGATTTGTCTTGCTTTCATTGTGGTTGAAAGCCAAATTCCTACCTGAAATAAGTCTGACTGCCCGGCGTAACTGAACACGGAGAAGAAAGTGTCCTATTAAAACAGTTGGCATGAATCATATTTCCCTGACAAATGTGTTTTATTCTGTTTTCGCTTGTTGATCGATTAAGTTTAGCTACCAAAACTCAGTTAGGTATAGAAAAACATCATGGTTTCACTTTTAAACAAGCCCCTGTGACCTGATGCGTCACTACACCAAAGGACACCCTGTACTTATCTCACAACTTGAGCGTCAATGTGCCAGGAATGAGATCCGACTGAAAGCAGACTCCTCACATTTTCTTTGTGTGTCCTTTCAATCAGTTTGTTTTTGTTTATTTGTATGTTTTGTGCTCATTTTGTATCTTTTTGTGCTACTGTGGTTTAGCTGCATGTCTTTGTGGATCATTTGATCTTTTTCTCTTCATGGTAATTTAAAGCCCTTTGTGGTAATTTTCTGTGTTCGTGGGCCTCGTTTAGTAAAATTCTGAAGGTTAAGCCTGCGAGGTGATGTGGCTTGTGGCCACTTCAGCAATTTTTAAATCAATTTTAAATTACTTTGTTTGATTAAGGAATTTCCAATAGCATTGTTTTAGGCAATCGGTGACCTACATTACTGCTATCCCTCACGTATCCTGGAACAATTAGGTCCAGAAAAGACATTCCCCATTACTTAGCAATACAAATACTTGGTTGATGACAAGCTACACAGGTAACAGGCATACGGTTTACTCTCAAAAGGCAGATGTCTTTGAATGCAACCGCTGTCATGGGAAAAAACATCAGTATGCTAAACATATTCCGACAAGTGAAAGTCTGAAAAGTACTTTTGAGATGTTTTAGTGTTCCTCTCTGAGGCTGCTTGAGTGACAGGAACATACAGTAGCGATAGGGAACATTTCAAGTCTCTCTTTCATCTGGACGGGGACACAGCACTTCCAGCGAACGTGAACCATTTCCAAAGTCTTATTTTCCTCTCTATGTTGGGATCCATTTCCATCTATCATTTTTCAACATTTTGGCAAGATCCAACTGATGCAGCAGCAATGTTTTGATTATACTGTGACAACACATTATGAAGAAGTCAGTAAGCTTACAATCTTCTTTTCTTTTCTTTTTTTTTCTTTTTTCTTTTGTTTTTTTCTTTTTTACAGAGGAAACACAAGAAAGCCAGAAAATGTTGAGTATTGCCATCCACCAACTAGGTTTCCTTTCTCCAGCTTTAGGTAGACTTTGTCCTCTTTTTCAAGATAGAGCAGAACTCCATTAGTGGCTGCCTCGCGAGTTACATCTTTGTCACCCGCAAAGGCAGAGATGACTGGTTTCCCATTCAACATCAAGTTCACCTGGATGATCCAACAGAAGTAACAATTAGCAAGAGTACAGCAGGAAAAACGGAATCTAAGATGTGGGTCAGCATAGTTTATTTCTTATTTGTAATTATGTCACTTGACCTCTTACATGGAGACGGTAATGTTAAACCCACTATACAAACACTTAAGTGCACTTACTGTGTACAGAGTGGAAGAGGGAGGAATATAAAGTCTTTTCTCCTTTTTTTTTTAACCCCTTTTGCAGCAGTGAATATTTTTTAAAGGCAACATTGAGATGTACATGAGATTATATCTGCATGTGTTTTATAAGGTAGCTACAGTGGCTAACAAACAGTGCAAAATTGACTTTAGGAGCACTTTGCCTTTTGGATCGCTTTATCCTCTAATGTTTTTAGCACCTCGTCATGTGTCAATCAGCACTATCATTTTTGTGTTAATGGTAGTTGCTGCAACCATCAAGGAACTGTTGCAAAGTTAAATAAAGTTAACTTTATTTAAAAGCTGACTTTCTTCTAGAGTTTAGCTTGGGACTGGTCTGCTTTGCACTGACAGCAGTTCTTTCACCAATTATCACTCAATGCCACTGAATGTCATTGATTGTCTGTGGTCAATCGTCTTTAAATATGAAGATGCTAATTATGGCAGATATATGCTGATTAGTGAGATTAGAGGGCTACCTACACATTACACCTACAGGAGCGGCTCAGCCCTGGAAACCCATACCACAAAGCTCCCCGCAGATTTTTTTTTTTTCCCCCTTTTGGCTGTCCCGTTTGGCTCTTTTGCCATCAGAATTATTGTCTAAAGGCGAAGAAAGATGCCCAACGGATGCCCGGCAGATTTTAATGCCAGACGAGGTTTGAAACTCTGCAGTTACTGAGTCAGTGTGTTGGTGGCTTTTAGGCACCATTATAACTCAGTCATTTAAATGGTTTGTTGTGATTCCTAAATGCTTCCACTTTTTAATAATGCCACTTAAAGATGATTGTGGAATATCTTGGAGGGAAATTTTTTCACAAACTTACCTTTTTCCACAGCGGCATCCTATCGCAGTATTCAAATTCAGTGAATTCTGTAGAACGACTCATTCTTTGGCAAATGTTTGTAAAGGCAGTCTGCACGGCTATGTGTTTGATTGTATACACTTGTGACAATGGCAGTGAAAACACTATTAAGAGGTCTGGTCCAATACTTTTATCTGTATAGCTTATCTGTACTTTGTGTCAACGTAATATTGCACAGCTTTGATATAATGTATAAGTGAACCTGATTAAAATACTAATTTGTTAAGTGACGAGATCATTTTAGAAGCTAGCCAACTAGCGTTTCTACTTAAATGTAAACGCTAGTTCGTTATTTCGTGAGGAAGTTTTCAAGCAACAGTTTCAATAAGCAAGGACGCTACAGTCTGCTAGCTACAATTTAGTTGAGTCTGTTTTGCGCTAGTTGATGATTAGTAGACTTCATTTCCAAGGTAACATTTGCTATTGTTGCTCACTGTTGTCACTCTATTGGAGTGGAAGACTTATTAAATGAGGCATCAGAGAGCCAGAATTAACATCATATTGTTCTGACATAAAAGCAGTCTACAGGTTCTGAGAGAAGTTACGTTACTACTCATCCATACACTGACAACTGGCAAAGCACTTTATATAAGGAAAATTCTCTGTAGTGCTCTATTGAAAAAGTAAAAGGTATCAAATACCCCACCAAAACTCAAAAAGAGACAATTACTCTTCAAAGTAATGAAATAAAGGAGTAAAACATTAAAAATGTTCAAATTAGAAAAACAAAACTTTTAGCAACATTAATTTTTCTTTTGCTTTTACAAGAACGCTGGCTTGCCAGTAATGCAAACTCGGGTGTTACTAACTCTCAAACAACCAAAATTGTAAGGGGGAAGAAATGCTGCACTAGTTTCCTGTTTTCTGTTCTAAGCAGCATCGCTGGGGGCAAAGGAACATCAAGCAAATTGGTTACAGATGTGCTCATAGACACATGAATTTTGCCTATCAGAATCCTCCAAAAAATTGTTATCGCACCAAAGAAAATCATGTGTGCTGATGGGGATAAAATCTCTCCCTTAAAATCATCTTCATCATAATACTTTAATGGAGGAATCACTAGGTGAGATAGTGTGATCCAGATTAACCTAAAATCAGAATTTGACAGCAAATTACTTATTAAGAAGCTTCAAACTGAGGCAATACAAAGGCTCATGATACTAGTGAAACAAATGCACTGACATGGGAATGTAGCACGTGTATCTGAGAAAACCAAGAGCAGCAATGATGCATATCACCAACTACTGTGTGTTACCTTCCTAGTTCATTTTTTTTTTCCACTTTAGCTACTTAATATTCTTATCAAGGCGGATGAACTTTGGCATTTGTACAATTAAATATTTGCAGAGGTAATTGTATTTTAAGCCATTATATTTCAACATGGTCATTTTAAATTCAAATGAAATTCTCGTTAGTTAGTCACCGAAAATATAACCTTGGCATCGAGCAGGTTTATTCAAACCTTTAACCTAACACATTTTTTCAAGTCATATCAGTATGAGGTGTTTGTGCTTTTTGTTTAATGTGTGTGGGTGTGGAAATGCGGTGGTGGTGATTCATGGAATAAAACAATTAATCCAATCAATTGATAGTGAGACAGCATTTTTTTTTCAAATGTCGCTGAATGTTTTCTATTGCAGATTACATGCAAAAATCTATTAAATAAATAAGTAAATAGAAATAATTATCTTAAAATGAATTTTAGGTCCATCTTGCCTTCATTAGTAGTTGTTCGTAGTATTAGTTGGTGCCAGTGCTTTTCTATTGAGATTTTGTGTGATGGGATTTGGAGTCAGTGGTAGTGTCCGAATAATAAATTGGAATAATAATGCAATTTATTGTTTTCCCTTTTCCAGAAGTAAGGTGTTCTTCCCTGCGCAAATAATTTCTTTATTGTCCCAGAGAAAGATATTTTGTCCCAGCCAGACACTGAAATGGGGTTTTACAATTGAGTCAACTGCACAGATGTGTAAAATGAACATAAAGTGATACCTGTATGGTTTGGCTCTGGTACACTTTAATCACGTGGAAGTTAAAACTGTAGACTCCTTTCCTCGGGGACAGAAATACTGATTCAAATGTGAAGTAGTTTCCTATATTCACAAGAACCTGTGAAAGGAGGGAGGAAACAAAGAATGCGACAAAGGTGTTTATATACTCAGCACTTCAATAAAGGTTTTAATTTCAAATGGGCTTTGGGATTAAATATTTAAATAGGACATCAGCCAAGCACACTTCACTGTTGTGGCTACCAGGTCGCTTTCCTGATCAGACACAAAGTGAGTGTGACACACTTCAAAAAACATTTAATTCAGGCTTCCTTCTCGAGAGACCTAAACCTAGCAAGTGAATTTCCAACTCCACAAAAAAACAAGTGATGCGTAAACTAGATGATAGCCGGAACCCAACAACAGATTTTATAGATTAATTCCACTTTGCAGCAACAAAAACAAGAGAATTTCTTTTGTTCAGGTTTAAAGTGACTGAGAAACTATTTCTATTAAGATACAAACAGTAGAAATAACATTGGCTACTTCTGTATGTTAAAAACAATTCAAAATGAACACACTGGTATATGAAGGAGATATTTTCATCCTACGGTCATATAAACATAGAATATTTAAAATAATATGGAATGTGAACTTGACTGGGTTATCGCTGTAGGCATGAAAGGCTCCTGCAGAATCTCATACACTTGAATTCCACCTGTTAAGACTCAGCCAGGACCTTTGACATGGGTTGCTTTCATGGCAACAGCATGCATGATCCACACCAATCATATCTCTGGTAGTGCAGTATGACACCAAAAGATCACGTTATGTAATGTCATGTAAATGAGAGGGCAGAGGATCAGTTGTGTGATATGGTTACAAACACCTTACACTGCCCACCGATGCATGACTAATCGAGTTCTTGTTGTTTTCGCTGCTGCTTGATTTGTTTGGGTGTATTTATGTAGGTGAATGTGTGGATGGCGCGCGTAGTCGAGTGCGCGCGTGCGTGGCGGGGGTAGCTTGAGGCAAAATGATGGGTGCGTGTTCAGGCTCTGCAGGATGCCCGCCCTCAAACATAATCCAGTCACTTTCAAGCCTGCTTGCGTGTGATTATGTGCACTTGAACGGTGTCCACATGCCAACCGATGCCACCAGAAACCAGCTTCAAACTAAACTGAGCTGCAGCTATACTTAAAGCTGCAAACATGTTCTGTCAAAGTCAAAACTGGGCTTAAAGATAAATATTTGTACTAAAACAATAGACCCAAGTACCTTCGTTCATAGGGAAATTTTATGGAAAAGACAGGAAAGATTTTGAAAGTGCTATTAATATATATTTAACCACTTTTGTCATTAGTGTTGTTCATGAAAAAAAAATAAAAAACAAAAAACGGTCCTAACCTGATCGAAGTAGATTATTCTTGTTTTGTTGCTCATTTCCGACGGTTCGTGGTTGTTGCTCCGGACTGCAGAGAAAGCCACCTTGGAGTTGGCGGCGCGCACCGAGATGCCGAGCGGAGAGGATGAAGCCTTCCAGTCCGTTGCCGGATTAGAGTCGCAGACCACGAGACATTTGCCCTCCAGGACGATCGGTTCCGTGTCATTCTGAGCTCTCACAACCTCAGAGATCACAGTCCAGCTGAGCATCAGTAGGAGTGAAGTAACCATGGCTCTTCTCTGTCTGTGACAACTGTGGCAGCGCAGATTCAGAGACCGTCTCCTGCACCACACAAGTTTCCGTGTCCCTCCACTGCTCTCCCCCGCTGCAGACGCGTCTGACGCTGTAAAATTCGCTTACTGGATCCAAAGATGTGCCATATCCAAGTGAAACACAAACAAAAAAGCAGAATCCCTTTAAAGTCTAAATCTTCTTTTGAAGAAACCCCCCCACAAAAAAAACCTGAAAAACACGAAAATCACCGATTGTTTTCTATGCGTCTCATTTTCAGGTAGACTTTATTAAAAGCTCGTGGATCAGAAAAAAGTAGACCATCCAGTGCGTGAGGGGATCAGTCGATAAATCGTCCATAGCCTTCACTCCCACTCCAAATAACGCGTCTGACAATATCTGTTCCGCAGTGATATGCTGCTTGTGTGCGCGCCCAGCCATCCACTTTACGCACGCACGTGTGCTAGAAGTTATAATTAACGGTCGCTGCGTAAATTCCCTAAAGCTTTCATTCCTCTATTTCCTCATTAAATAACCACAAAGCAAAGTATACATTCAACAAATGACCGTATTAATGATGAAAACTGAACAGACACTGAACATATATTGATAGTTCCTCCGGTCCTTTCCTCTGATCCAGAAACAAACTCCTTAAATAATTATCCCCAAACATATTTCTGATGATTTCACAGTTTTAAATTACTCTATGATGGAAGTACATCGCTGCATCTGTCACCAAGCAGGAGTTTCACTTCCCTGGTATCTCCCTGTCCACTCCGGCTGCAGGTTTCACTGTAATGTGGTGACTCATCATAATCTCATTGCTGAATTTGGGCTGAATTTGACTCATGGTACTATGATCTTTCACATAAGTCATTGATGGGACTTTTATGTTGTTGCTATCATTCTTGAATCCAGCACTGTCTTCACTACTTGCAGCTTTAAAATTAAAAAATAAACAAATATATAAAAAAAATTCAACTTATTTCTGGATCTGGAAGGCAAAAACATTCCACACCTACTTACAGACCTCTACTTTAATTTCACTAATTTTACCTGCATCTCTTGTGAGCTGAATGGCTGTTTTGATTTGGTATAACAGGATTTAGGCTTCATACATTTATCACTCAGCATCATCTGATGTAAAATTGTACTTGTCTGTCTTTGTATGCTGCATTAAATCAACAAGACACCCAAAGTGTCCTGAGAGAATATTGACAAGAGATTAGAGATGTGAGCACGTCACCTCTGTCCTTGTGTCACTATATGCTCTCCATAAAAAAACAGATCAATTTTAACGTCCTTCCTCTGACTTACAAAGTGTTACATGGCCTGTCTCTTTCAGTTTTAATTGAGCTTGCTGCACCTTAAAAGTCAACAATAAATCGCTTAGAGTTTCAGTTAGTTTCAAATTTTTCTGAGGAGAGGGTTCATAAGTCAAGTCAGGCTTTGCAAACTGATTAATTTAGCTACATGGATAAAGTACTATACAGATAATGAATCAGTTGAGACCATTACAGACAGTAGCCTTGCAATATACCACAGTGCAATTGCTAGATAGTGAAAGATGTAGACAGTGTCATTAAACTAAAATAAGCCTGAATTCTAAAAAGCACATTTGGTGTTAGGCTTTCATTTGCTTTATCATTAAATCCTCGCTTATGAAAGCCGCTTTTTGATCTTTGTGGCTGAACAACGAGAGATCACAAGGTTGCACTGTTAAAAATGATTAAATGGTAAAATCAAGCAAGCATCCAACAACCAAATGGAGCTGAACCCTGACACAAATCAGCCCGCTCTAATAGACAATATGGTGACAAGTGTTTAACATATTAATGCTGCTTAAAAACAGAACATGCTGAGAGCTTGTCATTAACAGATTTCAGGTGCAAAGCACATGGAAAAAAGCAGATATTCATAATATTTGTTCTGCCAATGGAACAAATGGAAAAAAAATATGATCTGGTTTTGTTTTGGACAGTTTTACAACACAAAAGAGCATGGTGACACAGTGTTGTTGTTTTTTTAATCTGAAAACGGACTGAAATATTTGCTGTCTGGACTCAAAGCTGTAGATCTGTGAATGCAGATGAATCTGTCTTTACCTGTCAGGCATTTGGGGCATCAGTCCATTTGACAACCTGAGGACATCACTACCCTAACCTGAGTAGTAGCTGCCATTGTGTGAGATTTGTGTCATCACCAAGCTCTGACAAATGGTTGCGTGCCAAATGTCGTGCATGTCAATATGTTTCCATGGCAATGGAGTTTGCAGAGCTGGGAGAGGATGGCGTGTATTGTGCTAAGAACCACTTTCCTTTGAAATTTTTCACTAGGCAGCAAAGTTGTGCGGATTTTCTGTTGACAGACCGAGACTCCAACTTTAGCCATTAATACCTGAAGTGAATTTATGAACTAAAAGGAGCTTCGGGTTACTTTAGCATGATGAAAATTTTAATAAAGAGCTGTGAAATACAACTCCAGTGCATCATATTATGAAGAAAACATCGTTTGGTCTCTGGAGGCATTGTCCAATATTTCAGGGCTTCCGGTCTATCAGCAGGATATTTGGGCAAATGATTTGTGTTTTAACCAACAGTCACTGTTAACAAATGTAGATAAATTATGAAAAAAGCACTTATTAAAATAAAGCTTCATTAGCCTTCTTAAACATGTTTGGTCAACTCAGAGTATAAACAGAAACCAGAAAACTTTCTGTACTCTGTTGCTCAGTTCTAAATATTCGTATATCTTTTTATAGAGATTATGAAAAAAGCAACTGCAGATGCAAATGATCAGCATAAAGTCAGAGAATGTGCTGTGTATAGTCAAGCTTCAGTGAGCTAAATATTCAAAGTACATCTGTGCATGTGAATGTTGTAAAAATCCCATTTCATGCTACTTTCTCCCCAAACTATTATTAATAATAATACAAATGCTGAATGTATAACACTGTCAGAGACGGATCAGCTGCCTAGGTGCCATATTTTTTTAAATTAAATTTAATCTTTATGTAATTTTAATTTAAAGTCATAGGTCTCTATTTTGTTGTCAAAAAATAAAGACTTGATGAAAGTGCATACTCTCATCTTTAATTCAAGCGGATTAACCCTTTAAAGCCAAGCATATCGTATTTGATACGTGTTTTTGTGAGTTTTTGAGACTTCTGCATCATCAAAAAATGATATAAATTTGACAGATTTTTAATAGCTAAATTGCAAAAATATGGTTAATGTAGCAAATGTGATACAAATTAAAACTTATACATGCAAATTAAAATTTGATATATATTTTTTTATACATTTTGTCTAAAGGTTCAACAAACACTTCATTATGAAAAAATTAAAGATTTCCGGCAGTTATTCCATGGTTCAAGTTTTAAAGGGTTAACATAAGATTTTCATTGGGAATGACCAATGGACGAACAGGATTGGAAATGAGTATGTCAGAGGGTCAGCTCAGGTTAAGCAGTTTGGAAACAAAGTTAAAGGAATAGCTGAGATGGGCAGTTCATATATTAGATAAAGGATGATTAGATAAAGGCAGATTACACAGAAGATGTAGTGCAGGAAGACACACAGATGGTTGGTATGACAAAAGGAGGATGAGGTAAGATGGAGTCAGCTGATCTGCTGCGGCGAAGAAAAAAACTGCATTTACTAGAACCTAGAATTGGGAACTGTGTTTATAAATGACTATAGTTCTGAAACAGCAGTGATGTTTCTGCAGGAAGCCTTGTATGCTCTCCCTTTTCAATTCTTAATAAAGAATTGAAACGAATAATGGCATTGGCATCAATAAAATCCTATCCATATCCGCCTCCTTTTTATTCCATTAAGAATTTATGCAAAGGACATAAAAAAGCAAACAAACAAAAAAGAAAACCTCCCTGGGCTAATGATTTTGTGGGCTGCTTACTAAAGCAGACCTGTTAGCTTGTTTGTTAATGGAATTTCGAGTTCACACAGTTTATTAAAAATAAGCCGATGTGTTATTGTCTCATAAGTGTCCTCAAAGCGCCCCCTGTTTATGAAGCTGTTTACACATTGTGAATAAAACAAAAATGTCGGTGACACACAGTTAACGAGTTACAGTAGCTTCCTCTAGTTTGCACTCTCCATTCCCACATAGGTTAACGCTGTCAGGTAACTTTGCCACTGAGATGCAAAGCAGAGGATGAATTTGAGTGGGCCTGTATCTAGAAGTAAATGTTCAATATATGTCTTTCTTGCAATGCCACATGACTCACAGTTGGATCACTTCGATAGTTTGGATCGGCATGAAAAGTCTCCTGGTTAAATGATCACAGAATATATCTACTTCTTTAAATACAAAGCCAAAGGTAAAGTCTTCACGTAAACATCCAGTCACCGAGCTTAAAGCTGAAGCTATCTTTGCGCAGGCTGTGCACACAAGTGACTGTGTGGATGTTCTCTCAGAGATTTGTGTTCGAAACGTCTGTGTCACCTCTCCAGTGTGAATTATTTGAATTAGAATTTTTCTTTTTATGAGAAGTGGAACTCATGATTGCTCTCATAATCCTTCTTTCACTTTCTCGCCACGATGATTTCTAAATTATTTTCGAGAAAATGAATTATTGTATATTTTGTTGGATATCCACGAAAAATCTTTTCAAGTGTCTCTGCCAGCGGAACAAAACCAAGACCTCCAAGGTCAAGAGACTCAAGGCCCCTTCTTTGTTCGCTGGGACATAATTGTAAATTTGATTGAAGAAGCATTTGAATGTGGAAATGTTGTGGAAAAAGAATCAATTTTTCGGAAATAACTGTATACAGCCTTTGTCTTTCACTCAGTCGTGTTTGGAGGGGGGGAATCACCAGCAGCTATTAGAGTACCTGGGTCTGACCTTGCTGTTCCCATCAGTAGTGACGGCCGTGCTCCTGCTGTGAAAAGCCCTTCACAATGGAACACATATAACATTATCTCAAACGTGTCATGTTGTAAATCAGTGTCAGGCAGAGATGAACTTTAGTAATTCAGTGTTAGAAAAACCTGACGAATCTAAAACACTTTTCATCAGTTTCAGCAGACCACGGTGCAACTAAACTCACCCTAAAGATGAGATGTCTCTACAAATGCTTAACCCTGTAAGACCCAGCCATCAAAAAATAGCCAGAAAATTTTTGTAACTGAGATGTTTATTAACCCTTGTCTTTATGCATGTTCAATCATCCAGGTAAAGGTTGATTCTGTTCATCTGGATGTAGCGTTTTCAGTGGGAGAAACGTTTCGTCATTTTTTGTATCGCATTTGATACATTGGGTGTTTTTGGCAATTTTTTGTTAACAACGTTGTTAATTTTAGGCCAAAGAAGAGTTTTGTCCATAACATTTTGAAATTATGGCAAGTATATATATTGTTGATGAGATAGAGGTCTCAGAAACTAATGTAGCAAATATGATACAAAGGGTATTATAGGGTTAAATTACATTAATATTTTACCTGTCCCCTACAGCAATTGTTTCCTTTTTAACAAATGCTGTCTATAGGGGACTTAAATTGTTACATTATCAGACATGGAAAAATAAATTTTAAAAAATAAGTCCCACCAGTGGGTCTTTAAAAATGTCTCTAAGGAACTTAATTAGTCGTTAAAAGGAGTGAATGTACTCTGAATTTAAGCTACTGTATTGACACTTCTGAACAGCCCTGTCGCACACAAGGAACCACTTTGTTACTCTTCAGAAAAGTTCATGTTCATTTGTCATTGCATATAATATAAAACTAATTAAGCATAAATATGCCACTTTTCAAAGTAATAAAACAGAGAGCAGGCCAGAGGCGATCAGGGATCTGAGCTGTCAGTCACTAACAGAGGCCGCCTGGATCTGTCAGCAATCTTTTAACATTTGTCTAAGGATATTTTTCTGGGGTTGTATCAACAATTTAGGAGTATATGTCTCCAAATCAATATCAGCCAGACACACTATTCAGTGCTCTTTTGAGTCTTGAACCTTGTAAACTTAAAGCGAAATGTCTTCAGGTTGCTCCTTCGTGGAGAAGTGGGATGCTATTATCAACCTGGATTTTCAGGTGTGTGGGGTTTTTTTTTTTAACATGCAGAAAAAAACAACAACTTTCAAACCGCTTATTTTTTTATCAAAGTGTGATTAAATGCAAAGCATGTATCTCTCGATCATTAGCAGGCATTTGTTTAGGCCGTGTGACTCAAGAGTGCCTGCCTCATGTGCTTTCATTGGACACAACAATTTTTGTGTAAAAATAACTTTGATTAGCAGCGATGCCTGCTGCTTAATCATTATAAAAACCCAACCCTATAATCGTAGTTTTTGTCCCTCTTGGTGCAGAACAAGAACCTTTTAACACCACAGTGAAATTATTGTTATTACCATTTGCACAGAGCTAGTTTCTGTGTTTTTTTTAATGTTCACCTTTCTTTCAAATGTATTTAGGTAGCGGAAATTCTTTAAAAAACTATATTGCACTTAGCTGTTAAAGCCCCATCATGTTGGATGTCAGAATCAGAATCAGAATCAGAATACTTTATTGATCCCTGGGGGAAATTATTTTTTGTTACAGTGCTCCATTTTAAACCAACATTAAGACAAGACAGACAATACGCTAACTAAGAATAGTACAATATATACATATATATACATACATACATACATAAGTCACTTATAAATAAATATTTGGAAAAGAAACATGTGTAGTTGTAGCAGCAAACAGTGTGTTAAGTGGATGCGTTGTACAGGGAGATGGCCACAGGCAGGAATGATTTCCTGTGTCGTTCAGTGGTGCTTTTCGGTAATCTCAGTCTCTCACTGAACGAGCTCCTGTGACTGACCAACATGTCATGGAGTGGGTGGGAGGTGTTATCCAACATTGTCTTTATCTTGGACAGCATCCGCCTCTCCGACACCACCTTGAGGGAGTCCAGCTCCATCCCCACAACATTGCTGGCCTTACGGATCAGTTTATTAAGTCTGTTGGCATCTGCGACCCTGTGTGTGTGTTATGACTTACAGAGTAAATGCTTAAAGGGTTTGAGTGTAATAAGAAAACAAGTAAATAACCCAAGAAACAAACTAAATGACATTGCATGATAGAAATCTATGACAAAATGACCCTGCTTCTCACTTTGTGACAACAGTAAGGCTTCTCTAATAGGTTCACGTTGTCAATCACTGTTTTGAAGTCTTATTGAAGTCAACAAGATTTCATTGCTGAAAGACCGACAATAATTCAGGCTAAACTTTAGGTATACTTTGTGAGTGTTCAGCTCAGAGTGTCCAGAGGCGTAAAATAATGACGATTTGTCAAGTCCCGCGGCGTTTCTGAGGAACACAAAAGGTGGACGCGGCCGCTTTCTTATTCTACGCGTCGGGTTATGGATGAAATCCAGTAGAATGACGCTCCCATGGTAATTCACGTGTATTCCAGCCCTAACCCTAACCTGATCCCTAACCTTAACCAGCACTTTAATGACGTTAGATAGTGTTTGCATGTTTCCTCATTTTTCTGATCTCGTAATATAGGGACGTGTTGGGCCCCCGGAAGCGTAATATATCGACGATTTTCCTCGCAATGTAAGCCCTTAAAACCTCTGGAGATAATTCTCAGAAGGTTTCTGATATAAGTGACACGTTTCACATTAGAAAGTCATTTGATCCAGTATTAACATAAAGTATTGATTAATGCAGCTTTAAAGTTTTAGGCAGGTACACAGAAGCCGCCGAGATGTGACCCTGAACAAGTTTACTTTTGGTCCAATGCGAATTTGTTTTATTCCCTCTGCTGCCAATTAAACAGGCGGCGTACTCAGACTCAACTTTCCCAAAATAGAACTGCGGTCCAACATGGCACCACAAAACAAATTTTCACAGCATGTGCCTCTGCTAACATTTTAAATGGATTTACACCATGTCACCGCAGTGCACAAACACGGAGGAAGTCACTGTGATCCAGTGGACAAACCTCTGTAACAATGCCTCCTCCTGTGGAAACAGTCAGAGGAGAGAAAGTAGGTCTGAGGGATTCAAGCAGTACAAACTACAGACTCTCAAACAAATGTGAAGCTTTGTTTTCTGAAAGAAAACTGTTGCCAAATTAATTGTTGCAGCAGCAACAACAAAATGAATAATGAACACCTTCACACGGGCGCCTGTTAATGAACTTTCTCCACAGGAGTTCATAGGTAAAGAGTGCCTCGCTTAAACCAGGATTTAAGATTTATATATTGTAAACAGAATTTAGTTCTACAGCGCTGTGCAAAAGTCTTGAGCCACCCCATTTCTTTATACTTTGCTAAGAAAATGGGAAATAGGCCCGTGATTTAGGAAAACATGCGCAATCATCTGTGTAAATATAGTGTGTAAGGTAAAAACAGATTGATTGAAAGTCAATATTTGGTATGACGACATTTATTCTTCAACATAGCCTGAACTCCTTTAAACAAGCATTCTTTTAGTCTTAAGGAATAGTTATTCAAAGCTCTTATTTGGGTGTTGGCTGCTTTTGTTTTGTTTTCTGTCAAGATGATCCCACAGGTCTCTGGGGAGGTCAATACATGACTGATAGTGTGTAAGCTTTTCTGTCCATGTATGTTTTCACTGTATTGTATTGGATTTAAGCCCTGTGGGAGTGTCCCCCCAAGAGGGACAATGGACCCCCTAATGATCCTCTACCCAATCACAGCCCTGTGGGGGGGGGGGGGGGGACACTTAAATCTGGATGACTGAGAACCTTAACAGTGTTAGGTACCGGCTGTGTGCAAACAGGAATAGGACCCAAGGTGCAGACTCCGGAGACAGAACTTAAACCAAAACAGCTTTAATGCTGAACTCAAACATAACATAACTGGAAAAAGGTCAAAAATAAACTAACACCAGCGGATTGACAAAACACACAGCAAAATAAACGGTAGATCGCGACACGGACACAGAGAAACACAGGGCTTAAATACACAGAAGGAGCAATCAGGGAATGAATAACAGGAGGGAAACACAGCTGGGGCAAATCAGAACTGACGAGACAAAAGGAAGCGTAAACTGAACACACTGAGATAAGACAGAGACCTTCAAAGTAAAACAGGAAACACATAACACAGACTCACATGCAGGCACTACAGAGGGAACAGAGACGTGGGACCAGGGCAGACACAAACACTGACTGAACACGGGGATATAGGAACTAAGGCTACACAGAGACGCGAACTAGACAAGGGGATACAGGTGATAGGGGAGACAGAGCAACTAAAGAAGACAGAGACATAAACCATAAGACAGAACTCAAAGAAACCAAAGACTAGAAAGTATAAATAATATAATAAACTCAAAAACCCTGGGTCAACGACCCAGGCATCCTAACAGTACCCCCCCCCCCCCTTAAGGGCTGGCTTCCAGACAGCCCAAAACAAAACACCAAAACAAAAAAAAAAAAAAAAAAAAAAAAAAAAAACACACAACCCAACCAGGGTGGGCGGCGGGGGAAACAGGATGGAGGGCTCGAAACAAAACCAAACAAGGAGCCAGAAAAAAAAAAAAAAAGAACAAACAATGGAGCCCGGAAAGCAACAGAACAAAACACAGGAACAAAGTCCAAAACAACAGCACCAAGGCCCAGGCATAGTCCAAAAGCAAACAAAAGAGCTCACGAAAGGCGCAGAGGCCCAGGCAATAGTCTCAAAAAAGTTCAGGGGGCCGGCCTGGAGGCTAACGGCACAACAGTCCAAACCCGGGCAGGTCAGGGGGGCGGCCCGGAGGCTGATGGTCCAAGAGCCCAGAAAACAGGTCAGGAGGCCGGCCAGGCGGGAGGCACCGACGGCGACGGAGCAGATCAGGAGGCCGGCCGGGCGGGAGGCACCGACGGCGACGGAGCAGATCAGGAGGCCGGCCGGCCGGGAGGAACCGACGGCGACGGAGTTCAGGGGGCCGTCCATGACGTCCAGTCATCGGCCGGACAGGACGTGCAGGACGAGCAGGCCGGACAGGACGTGCAGGCCGGACAGGACGTGCAGGAACAGACAGCATGGAGACCTCAGGAGCAGACGAAGCTGAACACTCGGGGGCCGGACCAGGCGGGGCTGCAGACTCGGGGGCCGGACCAGGCGGGGCTGCAGACTCGGGGGCCGGACCAGGCGGGGCTGCAGACTCGGGGGCCGGACCAGGCGGGGCTGCAGACTCGGGGGCCGGACCAGGCGGGGCTGCGGGGGCCGGACCAGGCGGGGCTGCAGATGCAGGACCAGGCGGAGCTGCAGACTCGGAGGCCGGACCAGACGGAACTGCAGACTCGGAGGCCGGACCAGGCGGTGGAGCCGGTGGTGGCTGAACGGCCTCGCCAGAACCATCAGCAGACACTGGGATGTGCTGGCTGGGTCCTCCCGGACCCCCAGCTGACGAGGCAAGAGGCTGAACGGGCCCCTCGGACCCTCCAGCGGAGACAGGTGGCTGAACGGGCCCCTCGGATCCTCCAGCAGGAAGAGACGGCTGAAGCGGTACCTCGGACCCTCCAGCGGAGACAGGTGGCTGAAGCGATTCCTCGGACCCTCCAGCGGAGACAGGTGGCTGAAGCGGTTCCTCGGACCCTCCAGCGGAGACAGGTGGCTGAAGCGGTTCCTCGGACCCTCCAGCGGAGACAGGTGGCTGAACGGGCCCCTCGGACCCTCCAGCGGAGACAGGAGGCTGAACGGGCCCCTCGGACCCTCCAGCGGAGACAGGAGGCTGAACGGGCCCCTCGGGCCCTCCAGCGGAGACAGGAGGCTGAACGGGCTCCCCGGGCCCTCCAGCTGACGTGGCGTGAGGCTGAACGGGCTCCCCGGGCCCTCCAGCTGACGAGGCGTGAGGCTGAACGGGCTCCCCGGGCCCTCCAGCTGACGAGGCGTGAGGCTGAACGGATGACCGAGGAGAGGAGTGACGGTGGCGTCGCTTCCTTTTAGACGAAGGAATAGGAACCGGTGGAGAAACAGAGACCTCCTCCTCATCCTCCGACCACACAGCCGCCAGAAAAAAGGCAGGCGAACGGACAGGTGAACAAGGTCCCGGCTGGCGTGAGGAAGGGGAGGAAGCCTGCAGTGGCGATGAGGCAGAGTGTGCGTTGCCCTGCGGCAGCAGTGGGGAAAATGTAGTGAGGGAGAGAGCAAGGTCACTAGCCCTGACTTGCTTTCTCCAGGCAGTTATGGTGTTCCCCAACTCAGTGTCCTTAGCAAACTGGCTAAGCCGGGGATTATGCCGAATGATGGCCTCCACCGCGCTCAGCCCCACTGCCATGGTCCTTAAATCCGGGGACTGGGCGATGCGGTCGAGCAGGCTCACCAGCCGCTCCATCTCGCCGTTGAACTCTGAGAAAAAGGAGTCTGCAGGGTCCATGTTCTGGTCGCGATCTTCTGTGTGCAAACAGGAATAGGACCCAAGGTGCAGACTCCGGAGACAGAACTTAAACCAAAACAGCTTTAATGCTGAACTCAAACATAACATAACTGGAAAAAGGTCAAAAATAAACTAACACCAGCGGATTGACAAAACACACAGCAAAATAAACGGTAGATCGCAACACGGACACAGAGAAACACAGGGCTTAAATACACAGAAGGAGCAATCAGGGAATGAATAACAGGAGGGAAACACAGCTGGGGCAAATCAGAACTGACAAGACAAAAGGAAGCGTAAACTGAACACACTGAGATAAGACAGAGACCTTCAAAGTAAAACAGGAAACACATAACACAGACTCACATGCAGGCACTACAGAGGGAACAGAGACGTGGGACCAGGGCAGACACAAACACTGACTGAACACGGGGATATAGGAACTAAGGATACACAGAGACGCGAACTAGACAAGGGGATACAGGTGATAGGGGAGACAGAGCAACTAAAGAAGACAGAGACATAAACCATAAGACAGAACTCAAAGAAACCAAAGACTAGAAAGTATAAATAATATAATAAACTCAAAAACCCTGGGTCAACGACCCAGGCATCCTAACAAACAGACGTTTAAGATCATTGTTATGCTGAAAAATTAAGCTATTGTGTCACTTCCCTCGGCCTTTTCTCCCTGTTTCCCTTCTTTAAAAATGGCTTCTTGAAAGCCACCCTTCCACTGACACAGTTTCTGATGAGGCTTCATTAGACAGTAGATGGATTGTCAGATTTTTCATGTTTCTTAAAAACATTATTTTCCATAGACAGTTATTTTAGGTCTGACTACTACTACTACTTTTGTCCTTCCCTTGTCCAGATTCCTTCATTTCTTTAAACACGAGGTACACCACATGAAATATAATTCAACTAAAGAAATGGGAAGAAACAGTGTGTTAAATGAGTTCTTTGCTAAGTTGTTTATTTTGTAGACATAACACTCATTCATCCTTTGACTTGGGTGTCTTTTTTATGCTTGAATGATTCGTAGATCGGTGTTAAGTGGCTTAACAAACAAACAAAAAAAGGATTCCTCTGAAAATTGTCAGATACAAGGAATGCACCAAAAAAGCAGCCACTGTCCAAAGTAAAACTTTGAATGACCTTTAGAAAGCCTGGAGAGCTATTGCTCAATACTACTTTTAAAAAGATCCAAGAAAATCTGTTTCCTTGGAAGCAAAATATGAAGAAAACATAGGTGGCTCAAGATTTTTGCACATTACTGTATCTTAGATGTCACATGGCTGAAGGGAATAATAGTTGGGAAAAAATGTCCAATCATTTACATTGCAGTTAGGATTTTTTTTGCACAGCCTTTTAAATCCCACAACCCGAACTCAGGTTAAATGTCTGTTAAATGAATGAAAGCTGCAGAAACACAAGGTTATAACAAGGGTAGAAAAAAATATAGTTAATATATTTATCTTTTAGTTTTTAGAACTAAAACTAATTCAGAGCAATAAAATAGAAGGCCACATAATCTGAAATAACTTTTAGTATTGATTTTTTTTTCTATACTAAATGTTATGAGATTTATCAGTTTTCGATTTCAAATGCAATACAATGAAGTGAAGAGCACAAAAACACAAAAGCCAGTTACAATTCTGTATGAAACAAAAGCTGCATGAACTAAATATTTTATAAAGCCGTTTTGTATGTTTCCTGCTAATGAATCACCCGTTTCTACAGATACAGTTTTAATTAAAATAATTGGTTTCTCCTTTTAGAACGGAAAAATATGCAACTTTTCCATCTCAGCGAGGGGTCTTCTTCATTATGCCACCACCGTTCACAGTTATGGGTATAAACAGTGTTTTTTTCTGTTAACTGATTAAAATGTCAAACACACAAAGGCACATCAATCAGTTCCAACTGGCAATAAGAAGACCTTTCTTCTGTTTGAAAGCGAAATGTATGTTGCTGATCATGTTTTTAGGGGGGTTTTTTCCACATAGCAGATGTGAATCACAGCCAGCCTTGGAGTTTCTAACAGAGAACCAGAACAGGCAATGTCCCCGACCAAAGAACAACCGAATGTTCAAAATAATCACACACCCAAAGAATGCCCACCTCCGCTGGCCTCTGATGAGTTGTTTTTAGGGGGTGGGGGTTTGTGCTTCTGCCAGCAAAGAGAGCTGTGAGTTTTCACAGCACACTTCAGCATCTGGGTGTTGGCTCCAACCAAGGGCTTTTACATCCTTCATTACTGATTTGTCTCAAAATAAATGTCAGTAAACACAAATCAAACCAATCTATGATATGATACGATGTGACATAAATCACTTTGTATTCACAAAATTGATTTCCGTGACATAGTCAGTCTGTCAGGCTGTCCAGGGATAGGATTTGCTACAATGAATGCATTGTCCATTATCTAATAAAATATCTGTACAACTCAGGAAATATATATATATTAAAAAAAAAAAAAAACTAAATCAAACCATCAGTTTGAAAAAACTAATTAAGTTACACTGTGTCATATAGTTCTGTACCTCAAACTTCTATAATTGTCACAACAAAGATGGATCAGTTTCATTTAGTAAGCAACACTGCAGTCTCTGCCCTCACTAATGTAAGTACTCTGTGCAATAACTCTATAACTCATACAGCTTCAGCATGTGCCCTTTTGAAGTCATGCACAAACTGACAAAGCAAGCCAAAGAGCTCCTGAGAGTCTTGATCCGCCGGTTCTCCAAATTTCACCTATGCAGAAGAGAAAAAAAGGTTTACTGATTTATAAATAAATAAATAAATAAAATGAAAATAATGTGGCAGCAGTTACATCTTCCATGACCACAGGGCTTGTAAAAAAAATTGTTTTACAATTAACAACTGCAATCACTTTCATTAGTGAAGTGGTGCCTGGCCCGCGCATGTTCTTCTTAACAATAGTCTTTTGATTTAATTAGCTCATATGCTGCCTCAGCATGCATCCCAATCCTTGAGTGCCCTTATACAATGATGCAGACATGTACTGCCAAATTAATAGGTAGACCTAGGTGGTTAAAAGGGTCACTGGCATACTAATGTTAGTCATTCTGAAGCCAAAGTTTATTACAAAGGGTCACAGTGGTTAAACGTACTAATTTGCTGACTGCATGCTGTTGACTGTGCAGGTTAAAGTTCAGACTGAAGCCATATGCTGTTACTCTTTCCTGGTATTATTTTTGTTATGTTTTACAAATGTGTAATTTCTCTAATGAAATTAACCATAAGCTTACTTACAAGCAAATATTATGTACTATAAATCTTATAACGCACACCAAACAGCTGACTTGAACACACACAGGATGTGCTCACTAATAATATGAAACAGCCTTCAGCACAGTTGGGCTTCATCTTAATTGAATTTGTTCCTTTACATCTTGCTCTTGTAAAGACATTACAAATTATTACGTGTTAGACATGCTGCGCTGGAAGGCGAGTTTCTTACCTTTTCTAATGATCAAGTCTTTTCAGTTTTTGTGCTAAGCTGTCAGAAATGACTAAAGCGTCTTAGAGACTGGCCAGCGATCCCCTAGCAACCACTGGTCCCAAGGGAAAATTGCGTGTTCCCTGAACACTTGGCAGAACTGGCCACTTGCAATCAGTAGGTAAAACTGGTGGCAATGAGGTATATCATGCTACACAGAACCCCCTTCAATTAATACCCGATTGCCACAGTTTCCTTGCATTTGCATGGAAGACAAATACTATTCGCCGAGCAGTATTGAAACTGTGTATCCAAGTTTGTCTTCAAAGTAAAAGTCGCACCTTTTGAAACCTTTTCTTTTACTTTAACGGCAAATACTACTAGTGTTTGTTTCAGCGCTTTCCTTGTGACTGTGTACTGCCATACTTAGAGGTTGCCACTGGGTCGCTGACCATTCACTAAGACTGTGTATATGAGACCTAACCTGGCTGTTGATTCTATTGCTATACCTCATGTCAGCAAAAAACTAAATAAATATACTTCCAAAGATATCACATTTCAAGCTGCTGAAGCAAAGCTGCATATCACTGCATGAAAAAAATCGCAGTCAGCCTAATAAAAAGCGAGCTTGCCGTTGTTATCACTTATTTACTGCAGTTGGAATATCATACAATTTGCCACAGTTAGCTAGCTCACGCTTTCACAGTGTGATTGGCATCATTTTATGCTTCACACTTATTCACAGCTGTGTGGCTATCAGCCGACTCAGTCATTAATATTCACCCAGATGTACAACATGTATATTAGAGCTGACACTAATGACTTTAGCTCTGCTAATGCACTAACGCCAGCCCTTGTTTTTGTAGCTCCCTGTAGCATCCCATCTTTAGTTGCTTATAGTATCTGCTATTTTGTTGGTACTGTAGATTTAATGACAATGTAAAAATGTAATGTTCATGTTTGTATTTATGTAGATGGGGAATTAGGTTTCCCAGCAGAAACCTTGTTGCTGCTAAGATTAGTTGAGAGCTTCATGAAGGAGGACCTCGGACTAAAATAAGAAAATTCCCATGGCAAATATATCCAAAGATCTACATTTAAAGACAAAGAGTATTTGTAGTGGCTGCTGTTTCAGAATAAAAATGAAGGAGGACATTGGCGCTGTAACACAAGCCTTGCTCTTCCAAATACTTAAAGCGTAACAGCTGACAGTCAGTGCATTTGTATTACTGTGTGCTTTCAGTTCGTAGAAACAGTTACACAAGTGTAAGATTCAGCAAAGTCCCCAGCAGCAAAAGGAAGATGTTAGCTAATGGTTAACACTGTTCTCACCATGAAATATTATACTCAGATGTGCAGATTAGTCTATTTGCATACTTTTATCCTCACATTTTTCACTGTCTGCCAGGGATGCTCAAAATTATGTATAACTGGAGCAAAAGACTTTCTTTTACTTGGTAAAGTGTAGAAGTTTAATCCTCTCAACAGTGTTTTAGCTGATTCGCTTCCTTGTCTTTTATGCACGCTGAACATTTATGAGTATTTTCACAAACACATGCTGGGCCCAATAAAATCAATTTACTAACCCATATGGATAAATATGTCATCCACCCATTCACACACAGGTAATGGCAAGCTACATTGTAGCCACAGCCACCCTGGGGCGCACTGACAGAGGCTGCCGGACACTGGCGCCACTGGGCCCTCTGACCACCACCAGTAGGCAACGGGTGAAGTGTCTTGCCCAAGGACACAACTACCAAGACTGTCCGAGCTGGGGCTCGAACGGGCAACCTTCCGATTACAAGGCGACCTCCCAACTCTTGAGCCACGATCGCCCCATTGTAAATTGTATACTACTGAATTATCCTTATATAAAAATATCAACATACCTAAAGTATGCCTGCTGTTGATTTTATTAATACAAATGAAGTTACAAAACCAGACCCAGGAATGTTCATTACACACCCGACAGGCGGGTCTTGGATAATGTTTAACCTGTAGGTCTGAGCTGTGCTCGAAGAAGCAATATTAAAACTTTTTATCTGCAGAACCTGAGGTGGAATTGATTTTCTTATATCATGTCTCACTGACATGGTGCATTAAACATGTGCATTGTATGAAAAAAGGCTGGTAATGTGACACAGCTGATAGAGTCTAGTCTTCATGTTTTTATTTTTGCTTTTATGTATTAGAAAAATTGGAGCGCATGTTTTATAGCGTATTATATAAAATGTCTCCTTTTATTTAGTACTTGAAGTGGTTTTAAAAACATGCTTCCAGTGTCTGGGGACATCCGCAAATCAACTGCCCCAAAATTTTATGAGCTGCTTCTATGTTTAATACATTTGCATGTTGGCTATTTCAGGGCATCACTGTGAATTCCCTCCTTCCGCCCCCTTGACAAGATGTGACTAAATATGACACCTTTTCCCCAACCTGCTGCTCCCTTGCACTACACCACAGCCCAGTCAGTCTTAATCATTTTTCCAGCGCTCCTGAAGGGGTTTATTGTACTTTTAGGAAGTTTCAGAGGCACAGTCTTAGTACTCAGTAAAATGGATGGGACACAAGTGGGGCAAGTGTCTACAGACTGTCCTGTGTTAATCCTCAAATGACATTGGTCTTTTCTTTTTGTTTTTTTAAGAAAAAGGATGCTTGATTGCTCTGTGGTCTTGTATTTAAAGAAGACTACGAGAATAGCCTGAGAATGGTTCAACAAAAAACATTTCAAATATAAGGTATATGAAAAGCACCACCATTTAAAAACCACTGAGAGGTAAAGTGAATAATATTAACGATCTTGTAACAATAGCACCTGTCACAGGTTGGGATATACATATATATGTATTATGTAGAAAGTGACCAGTCAGTTATTAAAGGTGGAAGAAAGAGAAATGGGTTTGCATAATGATCTAAGTGACTTTAGTAAGTGAAATTATTTCTTAGATTTCTTGTTTTTTGTGTTTCTTGGTCTCTTTATCCTTCTGTCAGTTTCACATCTTTCTTTTGCTCAGTTTTTTTTGGCACACCTTCATCATCTATCACCCCAGTTCATCCACTATTTCCTATTGTCAGAAAATCTTAGTGCTTTAGTGCTTAGCACTAGTACAAGTTTTCCCCTGTTCTCTGTATTTTGTTGTTTCTTTTTTTTCATGAATTTATCTTTTTCCTGCCTCCTGCCAGTTTTGTTCACCTATTCAACTGCCAACACATGTGAAATATAATTTTTTTGTATACTTTATTAATCCTACCTACTGAGCTATCTCCTCCCCTTCCCTTATAAGAAAATTAGGTACTAATAAAGGACCAGAGAGCTAAAAGGCTGGTCCAGTCCACCACTGGTCCACCACAAAGCAGCTGTTGTGGCACAAATTTCTGAAAATTCTAATTCTGCCAATGATTGAAAGATGTTACAGCATACAGTCTATCACAGCCTGCTTTGTATGGGCTTCCAATGCCACAGGCTGATTGAAAGTTCCCATGCTGATCCCTGTCCACTAGAGAAAGCACCTATGGTAAGAGGACACATCAGCAGAGGCAGTGTGACACTCTGGGAGTGTTCTGCTGGGAATCGTTGCATTCATGTGGAAGATAGTTTCCCAAATGCCATATTTTTTGCAGATCACAGTCTTTCATAACATCTTTGTTCCTGATACCACAAGTTGCATTGCAAGATCTTGTAGAAGCCATAGTTTGACAAGTCATTTGTCTTTTATCCTGTCTTCTTTCTCTCACCCCGACCAATGGCAGGAGATGGCCGCCCCTCCCTGAGCCTGGTTCTGCTGAAGGTTTTTTCCTGTTAAAAGGGAGCTTTTCCTTCCCACTGTTGCCATATTGCTTGCTCATAGGGGGTTATATGATTGCTGTCTTGAGGCGACTGATGTTGTGATTTGGCGCTGTATAAATATAACTAAATTGAATTGAATTTTGAAAGTCCAGGGAAAACGACAGCATATGAGGAAGAGTTTATTTATCTGCAATAAAGTAGCAAGCTTTTGAGGGTGTACTTCACCTCTCACCCTAAATTGGAGAGTTGGACGGACAGGTGGATAAATGGATTGACAGATGTAGCTTATTCTTAACAACAAGCTTCCAAAACTTTGATCAAACATTTAGAGATGATGCTACATTTAAGCAGCACTGCCTGATGATTAAAATATAACTCCCTGCCTGAAGGGGACAATGCAGTTAAAGGTCAGCTAGTTAAACTTTAAAAAGGCCACAGCCGATTCACCACCAGAACATTTTTAATAATAGTGGAAGAGTGATTTATGTTAAGAATAAGGTATAATATTGGATTAGGATAATATTGAGGTAAATTAGGATTTATTGTTCAAGGATGTTCATTTAAAATGTTCCTCATTTAGAAAAATATGCTTATTTGCTTTCTTGCTGAGGTTTAGATGATACTGATATGATTCTAATATCTGCACATTAAATGAAAAGCTGCAGCTGGGGTTACATCAGTATGTAAGAGGTGTTTCTCAATTTCTACATGAGCTTATGTATAAATTAGAAATGCATGATATGCATTTTGCATTCTTCACAAGTTTAGTCAACTTTTTGCACTTTTGATCGAGCTACACTGTCTGCTCCACTGAAAGCATATCTACCACATGAAGTCTTGCCTTCCATTGACCTGCTTACCTGCCCAAATTACACGCTAACCTCCCTGACAGGAAGCGGCACGCCTCTGTGGAAAAACTGGCTTATTGGTTTTTAAACTTCGTTGTGGAATTACATTAACTGGAAAAATCCATTGGACCTTTATCACATTGATTAAGTGGTCATGACCAGAGCCTTTACAAACTAGAGGCTGTGAGAGCAAATCAACTGCAGCTGGTGTGAGCATCAACAGTTAGCTCTCTTAAGGCAGAGACACACCAGAGATTGATTTTTCAGTCATCCATGTTCGTGCAGCTTACAAAAAAGATACATGGCTTGTTTAGACAGCTGGATTGATTGAAACAGTTTTTTTCCTCCACATAAGCACAATCAAATCAAAACATTTTACAGGTTTTATGTAACCTGATCTGTGGATATTGGCTCATTCTTTCCCATTGTTAAATTCAAAAGCTGAATTCCTCACTGTGATGACATTGAAGCAAAGCAGCAGCATGCTTAACTTGAAACCATTGGTTTCCAAACGTGATGAAACAAAATGGAACAAATAAACATTTTAAAAAATCATCAATAAATAATGTATTCGTGCTACTCCGCTATTCCTTCCCCCCAATTCAGTATGTTTGTCCACCTGGAGTTGTTAATTTGGTACAAAGTAGATAGAATTTAAATTTTTAAATTGTGTTTTCATCAATTCCAGTTCAGGTAACTACTATTTTAGGCCACTGACCTTCAAAAAGGTAAATTACCTACTTTACATGTTGGGCCATCTTGAATAGCCAGCTTCTTGTAGCCATGGGTGAGATTTGGACAAGAAGAACTGACTTACTACTACTACAGCCCTGAACTGAGCAGAACACATAGCAGCTTCTTAGTAATCTTAAGCTGTGTCCAAATTCTTTGGCCACCTCGTACTTCCAGCCTTTTCGGTCTTCGGAGGACCCGGCCCACGTAGACCACAACAGCCGGGTCCTCCGAAGACCGAGAAGGCTGGAAGTGTGAGGCTGTGAAATTGGGGGGTCTAGCCTTCAGGTTTGTGTCACCAGCTGTCTTGGTGGACTTTAATAAACTCAGTTGTTTGCTCCTTGCTATCTAAAATATAACAGGACTTTGGCGTAAGTTTATTTTGTGACCCAGAAAGAGTAATAAGAGTAATATTAAAACTAAGTAGCTGCCGCCATTGTTAGAAACTGGAATTGGCTGGGCCGCGCTATGAATTCTGGGATATGGTGGGCCACGAAGGATACACCCGACCCATCCTTTAAATCTGGGGTAAAGGAGGAAGCATTTGTCAGCCGTGTGTGGAGGATTCTTTGAATTTGGACAGCCTTCGTTGCGTCGCTGTGACGTAATCGGCCTACAAACGGGCCTCCGAAGGATGCAGCCTTTGAATTTGGACACAGCTTTAGGCTCCAAAAGGTGACCTCTCTTTGAGCATACATAATTCGAAACAAGTAGACTTGAAGTCAAGTCTACTTGAATATTATATTATATTGAATATTATATTGAAAAAATATTGAAAAAATTATATTTTCTTACCAGAGTTGAAGGCTGCCCTGGAAATTGCTACGATCTTGAATTTTTAATTGAGATTTTTTAAAAGGGCACTCAAAAAAGAGCATTTGTGTCAATTGTGGTATTTGTATCAGGTTGTAAAAGATTTCCCTGTAATGTTAAGCTAACTGCTGCCCTGCAGGGTCTTCACTGCGCTTTGCTCTTATATAAAAGTGTGATAGTATTTGCATCCTCACACACACGGAGCGGAGCATACAAAAGACATGACATGATATTAATCAAGTTGACAGCAACTTATTACAGTAATTACAAAAAGAAATTCCTGCCAGGTGTTAACCCTGATGTAATATAATGAAAGACAGGGAGCAGCCAATTGGCAAAGCCAAGTGCCTTTCAATATTTGCCTACTCACTGACCACTGTTTGCAGTCAGACTACTGCAAATGATTTGCTACCTCTCCTTCTGCTGCTAACTGTTCACACAATACAACATAGAACTGAAAAAGTATAGATCCATCTACTTATTTTCTCTGATCTGGTGATACTGGGGTGACCGTGGTTCAGGGGGTTGAGAAGCTCATCTGTAACCGGAAGGTTGCCGGTTTGATCCCCAGCTCTCTCTGTCCTGGTTGTTGTGTCCTTGGGCAAGACACTTTACCCTACTGGCTGTCATTCTGTCCCAGGGCAGCTGTGGCTACAACTGTGGTTTGCCTGCACCAGTGTGTGAATGTGAGAGTGAACGAGTAGTGGAATTGTAAAGCGCTTTGGTTGCCTAGAAAAGTGCTATATAAATGCAATCCATTGTTATAAATACTGGATTATTGCGGTGTTTTATGTTGTAAGTATCTTCAAAACCTGCACAACAAAGGTGCTGCTTTCACTGTCCAGCCTGTTCAGACACTGTGTTAGTGATCACAGCATAACGGCTGTTTGACAAATGTGAGGACTCAGAAGGAAAATGAAGGAGAAACAATATCTGCCTGGCTGGAGCTTCAAAGAGTCTGTGCCAGACAAAATCAGCCAGACTCAACGGCTTCAGCCAGACGAGTTGTTTGTTTCCAAACTTTGTGCTAAGCTACATCAACAAATTGCTGTCTGTTGCTTCATATTTACCATACAACAACATGAACGTGGTATTAGTCTTCTCATCTTGCTCTGACGCAGCAACATGTTAAACCACTCCTTTGCTTTTAAAAGAAATTACATGTAAAACACACTAAATGATCCCTTGTTTCCATTTCTTATAAAATCTACACCAAACACAAAGGAATCGATGCAGATGATTCTTTTAAAGGATTTAGAGAAATGCTGAATGGCACCTTTGTTTACTTGTGAACAAATATTTTGAGTGCACAGGAATCTAATTGTTTCTCTAGTATAACAAAATTTCCTACCGGGCCTAAAGCTCACAGCTCATGCTGTCATATCTCAGCTCTCAAATACAGCAGGAAGGGTAAGTGGACTCTATGATGATGGATTGTCCATAGAGATATGAGAAAGGTGAGAAAATAGGCACTGCTTTTGTATTGATTGTTTTTGGTGGGTGACTCCTTAAAAAAAGACATAGCCCCTGTTAAGATGTCAAAAGTGGGATTGAGCTCTGAAAACCTAATTTAACCAGGCTAGTAAGCAAAGAAAAGGTTCTCTTTTATGGACAATGTGATGAAAGAATACACAGGGACCAGTGCTTCCACTAAATCTGATGATATGTGTGACAGAGGTGTTCGCTTTATGGTCGATCTCACCATGCGACCAGAGCTTTTAAGGCAGGTGCATTTCTCATTAAAGAACATCACCGTTTCCAGAGTCCAGTCCACACAAAAGAGCCCTTAAATCATAAAAGGTTCACGTACGAATGGATGTATTGTACATTCAGATATACGTATAAATGAGATGTCATCAAAATACAAAGAGTCACAAAGCAGTATGAAGCTCAAAAACTATGTTAAATTTATGGTACGCCCCTTAAGGTCTAACAAATGACTCAAAAAAAAAACTACATGAGAATCCCACCAGGGGTGCTCCAACATCTCGTCATTTTTCATCATTTGTAGAGCATCCTAAATCAACGTGACATTGCACATTAAGGGTCGGGATGAACTTGTCTTTCACACTTTCTGCCTGCAGGAAACCAATGTTCACTAATCCTCCTAAAATTATCCAATGAAGGAGGTATAACACTCTGTTGGGTTTAGAGTTTATTATTGTCATTTGTATTAGGAAACATTTAACCATATATGCTTAGAGGTGTATAATCAATTGTGTAGTGATAAGTTGTGTGACCTTTAACAGGCTACAGAGGCTTGGTGTGTATTCCACACTAGAATGCACACCTACATCCTGGGAGCACGGGAAGAGGTCGCATCTTGTCTTAATTGTTTTATGGTAGGATTAACGTAGCTACGTCTGTTCTAGTCTAAGTGCTTTTCTGTTTAGATGAACTGCTGGACTTCCTTACTGGGGGGGTCTAGTCTACCCTCTTCCTGACCAAGGATGTTTGCCTTTGTGCTTTTATGTTATATGGCCCTTTTGACCACACACACACACACACACACACACACACACACACAGTATTCTTTGTTTACATGTATACCTATGTAAGATGCTATATGTTAATGACCCTATGCATATTCATGTAACCACAATAAAAGGAGTGCTGTGGGGAAACCTGGCTGAGAGTCTGATGGTGGTCAAGTGGTGGAACGACACTTGGCTCCAGCCAGGTCTCCCTCATGCATGAGTAAACCAGAGAACTTTGGTGCCTTGAGTCTTGCTTTTTGCTGTGTAGCAGATTGTCCTTAACGTTCCAGCGAATAGGTTTATGCTACAAACCTATCACACTCCAAAACAGCAAATCAGCTGTGGTGGGTTTTAAACGACGTTGAGATCATTGTTATAAGGTATAAATCACATACATTATATGCGCTTGTGGAAGCCCTCAAGGACACGCGGTGCAAACAAAGTAACCTTGTGGATTCTTGAAATAATGTACTCTCCCAGTGTAGCATGGGGAAGATGAGATGACAAATAACTGAAGAGGGCCATCTAGACATTACTGGGACAGGGGACCATCTGTCTTTTTTCTTTTTTTCTTTTTGTGTCCCGTTTGGATCTTTAGCCATCAGAATTGTTGTCTTAAGGCCAAGAAAGATGCCAAGCGGATTTATTTTACCAAGTGGATCATCATGGCCTTGCCATATTGGTCCATTTGATTGACCTTTATTATAATCAACCATCTGTCTTTGACGCTGAGATATTGAAATAATAATTCAAGGATTACCAGTATGTCAGAGTAGAGTTTCTTCATCTCCTCGCATGTCTTCGTCAGGGCCGAAAGATCTGCGTTATATTTCTCAATCGCCATCTAGGATATAAGGAAAAGCACAAGAACCTCCTGGTAAGTTTGTCAGTCTTCACGCTAACCATTTAATTAGAAATATTCTGCTTATAAAAGGAGGAAACTAAAGATCTGCTACCTGGATTTTTTTTAAAGGATAATTGTACTGTTAATCAATGGCATATAGGTACATAATATATAAAAATAGATGAGTTGATTCATTAAAGGTGGATTTTCTTGTCTTTATTCATGGAACTCACTACAGTCAGAGTTAAAAAATTTATCTTTATGTCATGATAATCCTCAGTGTAGCCCCTTAATTTGAAGAGCAGACGAGTGAGACTTCTGTAGTCACAGCCAAGTCGAGAACAGAAAAACTGGCTCTACCATTGTAACAGTGTGTCATTCATATGTGTGCATGAATGACAGAGCATTAGAAAAAGCATAAGAGGCTGGCTTTAAAGAGACACATTTAGGGTGTCCAGGTGTCCCACTTTATGTGCGACTGCACTCCAGCACATGGCAAGATACAAAAGTCTGTTTTCTATTCACTGGCTGTGAAGAAAGTATGCTGTTATTATGGGTCAAGTGCAGCTTAACCTGCCACATCCTTTCGCTGTCAACATTAAGTCTCAATAAGGTAACATGTTATACATGTAACCCGGGTTTAAAAGATGCATAAATAGTAAAAGATAAGTGAAGTCTGAGAATATAAATATCAAAGAGTTCATTTATTTAAATTTTCTTGTTTATTAAAAAGGTAAAAGTTCATGTAAAATTATTAAAAACATGTTTGCATTGTTTAAAATAAGTTATCTTTCTTTTCTTGTGAATTGTTTGTGAGAACTGTAATTTCCTACGGGGATAAGGTCGGTGAAGGTAACACAGGGTGGAGAAGGAAAAGGGAAAAAGAGACGAGAGCGCGAGGAGAGAGGGCGGTGGTGCGTGAGTTACACGGAGCATCCGGAGAAGTTAGCTTGTTTTTTATGTACTAAGAGTAAGTGTGTTTTGACTTTTCGGACAGATAAGTCACAGTGTCGGTAAGCTAGTGACATAACACGTAAAGTTTCAGCGTGAGTCTGCTGGACTGTGTGCTTTGTTTCTTGCGGCTGTGCACGCATTAAGTTAAAGTGAGGCTAACCCAGCCGTTCGCTAATAAGGACTACTGTAGGCTGCCGTTTCGCTATAGTTGTGGAACGTAACAAGCTGCAGAGGATCGTTACCGAACTGGTTAACGACGGACACACCCCAGATAGTCACTCTGAGTGCCCGCGTCACTCAGAGTACCTCTGGCAACGTGGGAAGCTAAAACAGGTAGCTTGTGGAGCACGTGGAGATCACGGACCTTCCTCATCTTTGTGCTACTGCATTCAGAGCGGAGTGTTTCTGACGGAGCTGAAGACAACTTGTTACCTGGATTAAGCTGGTGGGAATTGCACGTTTCACAAGGTACTGAGTTTATTTATTTATTTTTTGCTCGTTGAGTGAAGAACTTCCGGTTGGGAGATCGTTTTGGATTTATACTGGAGCAATACAGGCCTGCAACGTAGGGTTTATCTCTGCCGGCTTTAGGTTTAGTTTGGGACTATAATTGTTTTATCACTGGTGGTTTACACTGTATGTGTGGAGATTCTGTGTACAGTGGGTAAATTGCTGTGTGTGTTTTTGGTTTGCCTGAATACTGAAATCTGCCATTTTATTATTTTCTTGTTTTCATTGTTTGGTAAATTAAAGGAGGGTTGCAATGCTCTACTTTACATGGTGTATGACATGATTTACTGCACTATAGACACTAGTGTTAATTTTCGCGTGTAGTGCTACTGTTAAGGAATAAGCTTCATTGATCCCAGAAACAAAAGAGAAGTTAATTTAAAACATCGTACGAGAGTACACTAGAAAAAGAACCCAAAGCCCATTTATTTAATGGTATTGAGTAAATGAGGGCTACATAAAATGGAGGCACCGCTGGGATGTTTTTGGGTCTCATAGAAGTATTAAAGGAGCCACACGCTAAAAAAAAAAAAAAAAAAAAAAAAATTAAAAGTTAACCTACAGTAGCTAGTTTACACTTCTTAGTATTTTTGGCTATTATGAGTATGGCAGACCACACCGGGCTCGCTGCAGAGCTGAAGAGGTGGTGTCGGGGTGAATGTTTGGAGGAATCTAAAGCACTCTTGGTTCTGGTTCCAGAAGAAGTGGAAATAGCCCAGATAGAAGAAACCTTGGAGACTATTAAGTGTCTAGGACGAGTCCGGGTTAGAGGGCGCTTGTTCCACACCCCCTTGAGCTGCCTAATGGTTCTCTGCGAGTGCAAACAAAGTATACCTAAAGATAATGCACCCAAGGAAGTGCTGGACCAGCACAGTGGTGAGAGATGGCCGATAGTGACTCTTAATGAATGTGCAGCTCGTGACGATTTTGCTGTGAAGTTGAAGAGTCTCTTAGACACTGAGGGTAGGACTATGGAAGACATACAAAGCTTATTTCGCAGCTTTGCTCCTCCGCAGCGTAGCTCTGATCCTTCCATAAACTCCACTGAGTCTGTCTTGCAAGCGGTTGGTGATTTTTTGGAGAAGGCACGTAAACCACAAGCTGAAGGTGGTTATCGGCGTTTGAGGCTGTTTTCAGGGAACTTACCAGTTCCCCCTAGTGAAGACCCCTTTGACCATTGGCTTGAGCAGGCATGGCTCATGGTAGAGGAAAGTGACTGTACAGACAAGGAGAAAAGGCGCAGGCTGATGGAAAGTTTAAAGGGGCCGGCGTTGGAGATTGCCAAATCGGTCCGTGAGTCAGACCCTGAGGCGGGCCCTGTTGAATACCTGGAGGCTTTGGAAAGCGCCTTTGGCAGTGCTGAGTCTGGGGATGATCTCTATTTTGCTTTCCGCTTAATGCAGCAACAATCAAGTGAAAAACTGTCTGATTTTCTGAGGCGTCTGGAGAGGGCCCTCAGTAAAGTTGTTCAGAGAGGAGGATTTCCAGCTTCTAGCAAAGACAAAGCTCGCCTAGAACAACTCCTGAGAGGGGCTGTTGTTTCCGATCTCATGCTAATTAATCTGCGCCTGAGAGAGAGAAAGTCCAAACCCCCAACTTTCCTCCAACTCTTAAGTGAGATTCGCACAGAGGAAGAGTATGAGGCATCAAGGAGGAAACTCAATACCTCAGTCCAGCATGTGCAGACAAAACCTTTAGGGACTGACAATACAGAAATACAAAGTCTCAAAGCTGAAGTTAAAGAGCTTAAGGCCAAGTTAGCCACCTGCATGACTAAGTCCCCTGATGTCAAAGAGAAAGGCCCGTCCTCAGTGCAGTCAAGTGAGCCCAGTGACACCAAGGAACTGGCTGCTTTGAAAAAACAAGTGAAAAGACTGCAGCAGAAAGTAGCCCAAAGAGATACTGTTCCGGACTCCTCTTTAAAACTGGCTACCATGGCAGCAGTAGAGGCTAACTCAAAGACAAGGACCCCTTACCAGAACAGAACGCCTTTGGATGAGCAGTTCTGTTACCGTTGTGGGGAAAAGGGACATTTTGTCGCAAAGTGTCAAAATCCTGAAAATCAGAGCAAAGTTATTCGAAAGCTCATCCAAACTGTCAAGACACTGAAAGAAAGTTCAGGTACTTCAACAAGTAATGCCCCTGACACTGACTGTCATGTCAAGCAGGGTCTTCTGACTTCTCCCACCCCAGCTGGAATTCCGGAGGGACTGATTGGGCCCCCAAGTATTGTGCCACTTAAAGTGAATGGACAGCCCTGTAATGCCTTATTTGACAGTGGATCACAGGTCACCATAATATTCGAGTCCTGGTACAAAGCCCATCTGCCTTCCACCCCAGTGCATCCAGTCACTGGTCTCAACATTTGGGGTTTAAGTGAGTCCAATGTCAGTTACCCCTACCTCGGCTATGTTGTGGTAGATGTTGAGTACCCGGCTGAAGTGACTGGCACCAAACACACAGTACCTGTCCTTGCCCTGATCTGTCCAAGCCCAAAAGAAGAGCAGATTCCTGTCATTGTTGGCACTAACACCAGCCATGTCCGCAATTTGGTGCAGGAATGCAGAAAAGAGGGGCGTGACATAACCAAAAGCCTGGGCATCCAAATTCACAGGGAGTCGCTACCCACTTTCACAGACTCCATCACCCTAGGCTCTCAAGATGACCAGGTTGGCTGTGTGACTTGGCAGGGTTCAAATCCCTTGTCCTTACCCCCTGGAAAAGACTTGCAAATAACCTGCAAAGTTCATTTTCAGCAGACAGTTGGCAAAGAGATCTTGATGTTTGACTCTTCTCCCTTAGCTCCTCTGCCGGGTGATGTCCTGCTTCAACCCATGGTTGTGCCCGCCAATGCGGTACAAGTTAACAGCTTCAGGATCCTGGTGCAGAACCAGTCCGCCAGGGAAACCATTATCCCGGTTGGAACCATCATGGGTCACCTTTATCGCACCGAAAGCGTCATCTCCATGCCAAACAAAGAACCAGAGACGACAGCATTTGACAGCAGCCAGATCGACTTTGGTGACTCTCCTGTGCCTGAAGAGTGGAAGGGCCGGCTTAGACAGAAACTAGCGGAACGCTCCCACGTCCTCTCAGTCCATGAATGGGACGTTGGCCTTGCAAAAGAGGTGGAGCACACCATCCGCCTGGCTGACACAAGACCTTTTCGGCAAAGATCACGTCGACTGGCACCTGCAGACATAGAGGATGTAAGAAAACATCTGCAAGAGTTACTCTGTGCCGGCATCATTAAAGAATCCCGTAGCCCCTATGCATCACCAATTGTAATAGTTAGAAAGAAAAATGGCACCATACGGATGTGCATAGACTACAGGCTCCTTAACAGTCGGACCGTGCCAGACCAGTACACGACCCCCTGCATTGACGAAGCACTGGATTCTTTGTCTGGGAGCAAATGGTTCACAGTGCTGGATCTGCGTAGTGGATACTACCAGATTCCAATGGCAGAGGAAGATAAAGAGAAGACGGCGTTCATCTGTCCCCTAGGCTTTTTCCAATTTGAGAGAATGCCGCAGGGAATAACAGGAGCACCTGCGACTTTCCAGCGTCTAATGGAAAAAACAGTCGGAGACATGAACCTCCTCCAAGTCCTGGTTTACTTGGACGACCTGATTGTTTTCGGAAAGTCGCTGGAGGAACACGAAGAGCGGCTCATTAAAGTCCTAGATCGTCTTGGAGAAGCAGGACTAAAGATCTCCCTGGACAAATGCCAGTTTTGTCAGCCACAGGTGAAGTACCTCGGGCATATTGTGTCTGCCCAAGGTGTCTCTCCTGATCAGCAGAAGATTGAGGCTGTTACCACCTGGCCTCAGCCCCATGACCTAAAGACTCTGAGATCGTTCTTAGGTTTCTGCGGATACTATAGGCGATTCATTGCTAACTATGCTGCCATTGTGAGACCTCTCACTGAACTGACCAAAGGTTATGCTCCGACACAAAAGAGCAAGAAAAAGAGTCCAGACATCAACAAGTCCTACTTGAAAGAGTCAGAACCCTTTGGAGATCGGTGGGATGACGCCTGCAGCAAAGCCTTTCAGCAGATCATCCACTGCCTAACCCATGCACCGGTATTAGCCTTCGCTGATCCTACCAAGCCCTATGAGCTCCACGTGGACGCAAGCTTCAAAGGATTGGGGGCTGTCCTATACCAGCTACAAGAAGGGGACCTAAGGCCAGTTGCATTTGCCAGCAGGAAGCTAAGTCAGGCTGAGAAGAGGTACCCCATACATCAGCTGGAGTTCCTGTCATTAAAGTGGGCTGTGGTTGATCGCTTTCATGACTATCTGTATGGGGCGCGCTTTACAGTGCGAACAGATAATAACCCCTTGACTTATGTTCTGTCTACGGCAAAGCTCAATGCCGTGGGACACAGATGGTTAGCTGCTTTGTCCACGTATGACTTTGATGTCCATTACAGACCAGGCAAGCATAACATAGATGCAGACATCCTCTCCAGAAACTTTGACACTGATGCTGAATGGGAGACTATACCAGAGGCAGCTGTTAAATCCATCTGCAAAAGAGTACAAGTTTCAGAAAGCCCAGGGTGTCCCACCAGATGTGTCGACCAAACCGGGGCTTCCCCGGAATGCATCCCTGACATCTATGCATTTCCTCTTACAATGGAGTTACAGTCACTGGAACACGTCTCAAAAGCTGATCTCGCTAAGGCACAGAAAGAGGATCCAGTCATTGGTCCAGCGGTCAAAGCTGTTCAACAGAATTTATGGACAGGTAACACACCGGAGCTGTCGCTCCTAAAAAGAGAGAAAGATAAGCTGACCCTGCTGAGTGACGGTCTGCTCTATCGCATCACCAAACGTCACTCAGGGGAGGAGGTCCATCAGCTAGTCCTGCCAAAGGTGTATCATGATGTTGTGTTGAGATCAGTACACAATGACTCAGGACACCTCGGCATAGAGAGAACTCTGGATTTACTCCGTCGAAGGTTCTACTGGCCCAGAATGTTGCAAGACACTGAGGACCATATCAAAAGTTGTGGTGAATGCATAACACGCAAGACTCCTGCCCAGAGAGCCGCACCGCTTCACCAGATCTCCAGCAGTGGACCTATGGATCTGGTGTGCATTGACTTTCTCTCAATGGAGACGGATTCCAAGGGCATGAGAAATGTTTTAGTGGTCACAGATCACTTCACGCGCTACGCCCAGGCATTCCCGACCAAGAATCAGACGTCTCAAACAGTGGCCAAAATCCTAGTGGATAAGTTTTTCGTCCACTATGGTCTTCCGGCTCGTATCCATTCAGACCAGGGGCGAGACTTTGAGAGTCGTCTGATCAAAGACTTGTTGAAGAACATGGGGATACGGAAGTCGCGCACTACTCCGTATCATCCGCAAGGAGACCCTCAGCCAGAGCGGTTCAATCGAACGCTGCTTTCTATGTTGGGTACTCTAAGCACAGAAAAGAAACGTCAGTGGAGCCAGCATGTCCCTTATTTGGTCCATGCTTACAACAGTACAAAATGTGATGCAACTGGTTTTTCGCCATACTTCCTAATGTTTGGCCGTGAAGCCAGACTGCCAGTGGACTTGTGCTTTGGGACCACAATTGACAAAGCTGAGGAAAGTCATTCACGCTATGTGTCAAAGCTTAAAGAAGATCTCCGTCAAGCCTACAAGCTAGCATCCGAGACGGCAGACAAAGTCCATCAGAAGAACAAAAAGGGCTATGACAAGAGAGTTTGTTTCCAGTCTCTAGAGATAGGAGACAGAGTCCTACTAAAGAACTGGGGTCTCAAAGGGAAGCACAAGTTGCAAACAAGATGGAGTCCAATACCTTACCAAGTTGTTGGAAAAATGCCCAACCTTCCTGTCTACCAACTAAAGAAAGAGAATGGGAGTGGTCGTCTGAAAACAATCCACAGAGACCATATCCTTCCTATTGGCCAACATGTGAAATTGCCAATCCCTGAAGAAGGCAATAACTGTTGTGACAGACAAAAACCAAAGGGCAAGAAACCAAAGCAGGCCACAGTTGCGTCTGACCCTCAGCTGTCACAGGATTCTGATTCGTCCTCAGAAAGTGAATACTATGAGCCTCAGAGATACTACTACACTCAAGAAAGAGTGAGAGAAGCATTAAGACAGGCTCTTAGATCTCAAGCAGTGCCACAAGAGGATTGTGCAGGAGACCAGGATGACGTCAGTGATGAAACGGATTCTGATCAGCGCAGTGAAAAGGAGGAACTGCCACTGGAGGATGAAGACGTTAATCGGGACAGTGAGACTGAGCCCGACCACATGGTGGATATTCAGGAGGAGTCTGACCAAAATGAAGAAGATGATCAAGATTCTGCCCCAGAACCTGATCTGGATCCCATAACAGCCCGGTCTGCCAAAACTCAGAAACCAAATACACACCGTAATTTGTTGGGTGACACTCCTAAACTAAGGCCTAAGAGACAGATTAAACCAGTAGTTCGTTTAACCTATGATGAGCCAGGAAAAGCTAAAGATCAGCCTATTACTATTATACATAGAGGGGTTGTTATCACTATAGGCAAAGACTAAGAGCCAGAGTATGTAAAAAGGTCATCCTACTTCCCAAGTTCTTGTAGTTCCTTGGTAGTCTGTTGAGGACACCAGACATTTAGTGGGGGGAGGGTGTAACCCGGGTTTAAAAGATGCATAAATAGTAAAAGATAAGTGAAGTCTGAGAATATAAATATCAAAGAGTTCATTTATTTAAATTTTCTTGTTTATTAAAAAGGTAAAAGTTCATGTAAAATTATTAAAAACATGTTTGCATTGTTTAAAATAAGTTATCTTTCTTTTCTTGTGAATTGTTTGTGAGAACTGTAATTTCCTACGGGGATAAGGTCGGTGAAGGTAACACAGGGTGGAGAAGGAAAAGGGAAAAAGAGACGAGAGCGCGAGGAGAGAGGGCGGTGGTGCGTGAGTTACACGGAGCATCCGGAGAAGTTAGCTTGTTTTTTATGTACTAAGAGTAAGTGTGTTTTGACTTTTCGGACAGATAAGTCACAGTGTCGGTAAGCTAGTGACATAACACGTAAAGTTTCAGCGTGAGTCTGCTGGACTGTGTGCTTTGTTTCTTGCGGCTGTGCACGCATTAAGTTAAAGTGAGGCTAACCCAGCCGTTCGCTAATAAGGACTACTGTAGGCTGCCGTTTCGCTATAGTTGTGGAACGTAACAAGCTGCAGAGGATCGTTACCGAACTGGTTAACGACGGACACACCCCAGATAGTCACTCTGAGTGCCCGCGTCACTCAGAGTACCTCTGGCAACGTGGGAAGCTAAAACAGGTAGCTTGTGGAGCACGTGGAGATCACGGACCTTCCTCATCTTTGTGCTACTGCATTCAGAGCGGAGTGTTTCTGACGGAGCTGAAGACAACTTGTTACCTGGATTAAGCTGGTGGGAATTGCACGTTTCACAAGGTACTGAGTTTATTTATTTATTTTTTGCTCGTTGAGTGAAGAACTTCCGGTTGGGAGATCGTTTTGGATTTATACTGGAGCAATACAGGCCTGCAACGTAGGGTTTATCTCTGCCGGCTTTAGGTTTAGTTTGGGACTATAATTGTTTTATCACTGGTGGTTTACACTGTATGTGTGGAGATTCTGTGTACAGTGGGTAAATTGCTGTGTGTGTTTTTGGTTTGCCTGAATACTGAAATCTGCCATTTTATTATTTTCTTGTTTTCATTGTTTGGTAAATTAAAGGAGGGTTGCAATGCTCTACTTTACATGGTGTATGACATGATTTACTGCACTATAGACACTAGTGTTAATTTTCGCGTGTAGTGCTACTGTTAAGGAATAAGCTTCATTGATCCCAGAAACAAAAGAGAAGTTAATTTAAAACATCGTACGAGAGTACACTAGAAAAAGAACCCAAAGCCCATTTATTTAATGGTATTGAGTAAATGAGGGCTACATACAGATTTCAGTGGAATGTGATGGGAACTACCGCAAATAAGGAATGCAGCAAAATAAAATCTGGGAAAATACTTTGGTAAGTGCAGAAGGCAATTTACAGAGATATGTTTTCCTTTTTTTGCCAGAGTTGTTTATAACTTTTGCATGGCGGAAGAATGTGACTTACAGGTCAAAATCCAGGTGGCTCAAAATGAGATGTGCACGTATATGGATCCATCCCCTCTTAAACTCAAAGATTAGATTAGACAGAACCGGAGCTGAAATAGCTCCGGTTCTGTCTAGTAACTGTCAACAGTTTTGACAGTTAGTGGAACAGAAAAAGAATGAGACAGACGAATTTAAGAGGACTATCCAGGTTTGCTGAGAAAGTGACATTCAAATAAAAACATGTTCTTCAAGTCCTAAAGGCCAAAATTGTAAACTGCATAATGGTCTTTATTTTACTGCATCTCTGCATTAGTGATGTGTCCTGTATTGTCCCACACAAACATATTTAATCCATTTCCACAAATGCACTACAGCCCTGAACCTTTAGACACTGGCCAAATGTGGTGCACATGTCAGTGCAAATATCCCACATGGACAGATGGGGCTTTAAGCTGCCAGTTCTCTGCTTCAAAGCCTGTGTGATTTCTGCATGTGCTGATGTGAGAACAGCACAGATATTAGTTAAGTGGATTCAGAGCTGGTGAATGAGTGTCCCGTGTACTGCCTCTTGTGCGCTTTACTCAGGCAGCACCCTCTTCTAAACAAACAGAGCATTTATAGCAGGGAGAACATGGCTGGTGCAAACTGTCTCCTGCTGTGGTCTACATGTGAGAAAGGACTGGTTTCATTTGTTCATGTGAAAAACAGCTTTCCTTTGTGAGGATCTAGTCACTCCATGCACGTTTGAGTTTCCAACCTGGAGTTGAAACTGCTGTCTTCGTAGTCTTTATAACTTCGATTGCAATAATTATATTGATTTTAAAAATGCTTTTAAATATGGTCAATCTTTTAATTTTGTTTATTTTCTGAAGAACCACATTTGTAAGGAAACGGTGGAGTTAAAATGTATATACAATGTTACTACCTGATTTAATTTAATGATAAATTTAACCTGAGGAAAAAAACAGTAATTTTTACCAGAAACATTGACTGAGGGAGAAAATTGAAATGAAAAGATTCATAATAACATTGCTTTAGCAGAGCAGTGAACAGAAATTTAACAACATGTTTGTCACAGTCTGGCGAGAGCAGACTGTATGAATTGAGAAAAGGACCCAAAACGCAGACTCCAAGGAACAGGGAACAGAACTTGAAATGTTAACAAAAGGCGAGCCGTTTAATATGGCTGGTAGAAAAGGTACAAACAAAGGGCAAGGCAAACTGAAGCAAAATTAACACAAACCTAAACTGGGGAATCTAAACAAACAATAAGAAAAACCTAGACAAGAAACTTGGAAGCATGGCATGAACAACAGACGACCTGACAATCACACACTGAAAATAGAGGACTTAAATACACAGCAGGTGATTAGGGGAAGTGGGAACACATGGAGGAACAGCTGACTGACATGAGCCTAATGACAGGACAAGGGAAGTGAAACTAAATACAATGAACAAAGAACACACGACTCCTTCAAAATAAAACAGGAAACATGAGACAGACATGATAATACAAACTTGATAACATAAGACACGCAGCATGAAACACGAAGGTTGAGGGGAAACTTAAATACAGGGGAAGAAAACACAAGGAGTCTAATAACCAAATGAACTTAGATAACCTAATGAACAAAATAAACTCAAACTTAAAACGCTGGGTCAAAAGACCCAGGATCATGACAATGTTATTGTTTGCAAAAGTTTACAACTCGGTTTTCGTCAGGGTCTTTCTGTGTATTTTTCTAACTTATAATGTTTGACAGAAGGTCAAGTCCACTGCGACATGATTGAAGCACCCAGCAATACTTAGATATTTTTTTTATCCATTTGCAGAAATGATTCAGTCAGAACTGTTGAAAAGATTTCCTAAACATCTTCCACACTTTTCTCAACCCATTCTGATGACATTATGCAAATGAATTATTTTCTCACATAAAGCATTCTTCTTGTAGGATGAACACACACATTTGTGCAGGCGTCTTCTCTTCCATCACTGCTCCAACCTCAGCAGCAAAGCTAAATAAGTAAAAAGACTTTCTTTTGAGCTGCATTGTTTGCCTGATATGAAAAATCCTCATTGGGTGGTTTTAGTTACGTCCTTAGCCTTGGTAAATACCCCGGTAAGCTGAATAATTATGATGTTGCCAAAGTTTGTGTTACTGCAAACAGTTTGCAGTCGGCTTACTAAATATTTTCTAAATGTTTACTAAATTTTGAAGGACAAGAACAATTTATGTCTGAAATTTCACGTATAAGCAGTTTGCCATGATAATGGGACATGCGAGGCATTTACACACATGACCTGTAGGCTGGAACCAGCCCGTGAAAGAATCTGAGCTGGGCTACAGGATGGCTTTGCAAGATTAAGAAACAAAACAGGAGGAGCATAATCATTTTTACTTTTGACTATATTGTGCAGCAGATAGCCTTGGATTGCAAGTCAACAATAGATCATATCGTCCAAAATGATCAATTTCACCCAAGCCTTACATCTGATTCACAGATTTCTTACTGCTAAAAGCAATATCCATGCCCTGCAAAACCACAAAACGTAAGATAATAAGCCAGCAAACTTGAGTACTTTGTTTTCTTTGCAGAATTGAACTCTGCTTCTTTACAGTAACAGAAAGTTTATTTTTTTTAGTTTTGTTTGGACGATATGTGGCCTAAAACTTTAAATGACTGACAGCCATATTTTAAATGATTATTTAATCTTTATGTATGCAAAATGTTTTCTACTTTACCTTCAGGTCTTTGAAGAAGTTTGGATTCTGAGCTGCTATATTTTTCTTCTTGGACATTTTTCTATACTGAGTGATTTTCTTTAGTTCATTCTTCAGGACTGAAGAAAAGAAACACACACACACACACACACGTCTTGGTTACCGTCCATGATATTTGAGCACCGAAGTAAATAGCTGCTTTAAATCAGGTGCTGTCTCCTGTGTGATCTCGTGGAGTGCAGTATTTGTGGCTTGTGGCAAGTTTTTGTAAGTCATCATATAGACAATATATTGGATTGAGACCTTACACTCCCTAGACAATGAGATCATGGCGTTTCAACAAAGTATACTGAAGCTACAATCACAGAAGATGGAGTAAATGTTACGATCACACTTCCTCACAAATAACTTTGTTGGCACAAAAAAGGAGGGTCAGTATTACAGCAATCTCAGCAAATTTAACAGTCTTTGGACACAGTAGTAAAATGTGACACAGTAGTAAAATGTGATCTACTCACCATCTACTTCTGCGGTCAAGCCTTTGATGGAAGCTATCCAAGAAAGGGGGCAGCGAAACACAGAGAAAATACACGTTTCATTTAACAGACCTCAACTAAAAAGTGCCACGCAGATTTCTTTCAGGTTTGATCAAATCTTGTCTAGCAAATACCTCCAGGGACAGTTTCAAATTCTGCCAACTCCTGGGGAAAAGTGGCCAAGCACGGTTCATGCAACATAATCTGCTCCACAAGGGCATGAAGCAAGGTGAACTTCTTGTCTGTCCCACGGAGCTGGACGAGCTAGGGAAGGAGAAAACACAAATTGAGAAAGGGAAGAACAGAGCTGTGTCCCCTTGCCATGCAACATACTGATTCCAACATAAAGGACAACATGTACGTATGTTCTTTATATCCATGCCTGTGTGTGCTGATGCAAACACGCAGCTTTGTTACTCTAGGTCCAATGAAGAATTGGAGGATAATGCATAAAGTGTGTTTACACCCATGGGAGGTTTGTGTGTGTGTGTGAATTTACAGTCATTTCCCAAGGACACTTCTGGCTGTTTTAACATGTCTCTATACATACATTTGATCCACTTTTATCTGAAACTGTTTCAAGGTTATAATAATACACGACTGCAAGGAACAAAAATAAATAAATAAAAAGCTTTTTCAGCCATTTGTTCAACAAAAATGTCAATACATGTAATATTCTTCTGTGGAAAAGTAGGTGCCCCTTTGGCCTCAGAAGGAGAGCATTAACAGAAATAACTTCTTGTGAGCAATTTGCAGGTTTGTTCACCAGCCTTTGTTATCTAATTCTGAAATTTCTGACGACGCCTCCATGCTGACTTTATTCTGTTGCATGATGTTTGAGATGTTTTATCTTGCATGTACTGGGTGTTTCAAATTCCCCCACAACTTTTCAGTGGATTTCAGATCTGGGCTTTTTTTTCTAAGCAATTACACAACCCTCAGTTTCTTCTTTTTGAACCATTCCTAGGTGGATTTATTAGTGTGTTTTTGATCTCTTAAATTCTTGTTAAAAGCTCCACTTTGACTCTTGGACAGATGGCCTCAGATCATCCTTTGATATGATGCAGAGTTGTATCAATAACTGCAAGCTGCCCAGTCACGGACACAGTGAAATAACCCCAGTACGTAGTGTTTCCACCACCATCACTCACACTTGGTGTGATATTTCTGTGAGAACCTGTGTTTATTCTGCCCAAAGCATGTCTGCAATCCTATCTTTTATTTGTCTGTCCAGATCACATTATTCCAAAAGGCCCAGGGCCAGATGTATAAAACACTGTGTTGATTCAGGGTTAAAAAGTAGTACAAAGGCAGACACATGTATATTACAATATCTCTGTCTGATTTATAAAGCCGTGCAAATTCAATAATAGCAAGCATGCAGACAAGCCTATTTTACACTTTAACCATGGATATATGTAGACACTACGTCATCCATTGGATATAAAAACACCCATTTTTAGAATGTTGTAAAGTAAACAAAGGATTTAGAGCAAATGTGAAAAGGAAGGAAGGAAATATGTTTGCAGGTCTTGGAAATACGACTAACATCTTTATAAGCTTGGAGCAACAGTAACACACCAGCAACACCAGAGCAGCATTTCTTGCATGTGACAATCAAGCAGAGCTATTTATAGCACCAACATTCAAATTAATATTGCAAGCCCTAATAAAATGTGGAACACAGCTGGTTAAAGTTGGCTACTTTGTGGTTACAGTGGCAGGCTGTGTATCTGTAAAGAGAAAACTACAACTACAAAGTTTAATTCTGCCTGTCAACCTTATTTCTTATTTTCACTTCACGATATCAGTCTTGCTCCCCCCAAAAATTGTGTGGCTAAAATATCCGTGTGGTGTCCATATTTTCACAAAATATTATTCCTTTATTCCTGTTTGTGTTTATTCATCCGATTGCAGGTCTTTGCCAAACTGTAGCTTCACTTTTTTTTTCCAGGCACATCTCCATTGTAAGTCAAAGTTGTGCATTCTCTAGGATATAGGGATTTGTAATAGAACATATGTACTCAGATGCCTGAATTAATTATATAAAATCTTTTACCCTGGTGTAACGATGCCATTTCAAACTCTGTTATGAAATACTTGTTTTAACAGGTTGTCACTTCTGTTTATGGGAATTATTTTGAATGGAGTTTAATAGTAGTAGTATGAATGAGGCTTACTAGCTATCTGTGACTACTTTGAAATTGTGCTGTTGGTATGAAATGGTAATGATGACTCTCGGATTTAAGCTACGCTACATTTGATGGTGCCGCATAATTAAAATTCAAGAACGACCTCTCTTATCCTGTGAAAGCAGCTCCCAATGATTTTTTTTCTATTTAGGTTATGTTGTTTACCAATTTAAGGCCAAGGCCAGCCTTTGAGGACTGCGTATACAAGACATGCACAAAGTATTGATGCTCACAAGTAAAAGAAAAAAGAACCAAAAAAAGATCTGAGATAACCTCGATGCATTTTTCTTGGAGGCAGTCAGCCATTAATTTGAAGAGAGTCTGTCTCAATTAGACCTGGAAACACCTCTGAGGCAACACAAGGCCTCGGCTTCATTAAATGGAGCAGAGGACGTTTTACTTCTGTGCCAAGAGCATTGCCCCTTAAACATTCCCAGCAGAGAGACATAAACACAAAAGAGTGATTCAAACTAAATTAAAAAAAACACAAAGACAGTGTCGCAAACCCTAGACAAAAGCTGTGCATTCATCAGTTTAATCAACCTTAGAGGAATCATTTTGGAAAACAAACTTATTTGCTGTCTTTCCCGTGTTAGATGAAAAGATTGATGCCTTTCGCTAATCCGTCTGTTTATAGTTTAAAGCCACAGACAGTGCATATAGGATACAGGAACCAACATGGCACATGCTGGCTTGGAAAGTATTGCTTTAAAGCCTTGAGTGCTGCATTTTGGTTGTTGTCACTTTAGTTTTTATGAACCAAATGTAACTCTTTTTGAAGATAGTGTCAGGTGATTAGCCTATGCTAGTGCTCAAAAGCATGGTTTGCAAATGTATTCACTGTGATCCCATGGAAGTGGGATGCTAAAAATGAAAAGTGATAAACAGGCTTAAAACAGAACATACTTACCATTTGCCTTTTATATACTGTCCACTACCAGCCGACAGCTGGTACACTAGTCTGACATGATGAATCATATTTCTAACCATCAAGTAAATAATTACGTTTTGGAGGCAGGTTTGGGCAAAGCTAGTAAGGCTGTGTCTACCATTTGATAAGGCCTCGGTCACGCAGGTCTAGACACTGGTCAGCAACCCCCCTGGCAATTTTTAGTTGCTGGGGAAAAGTATTCCCCAGCTGGTTGGCAAATAGTTGGAGAGTGTTTGCATACAAGCCATCACCTTCAGTGCCCACTGCTGGGGTCCACAGCAATCTCCTAGTGACTAAACGGTTCATTAGGATATTTTTGATATATTTTTCATGTGTAAATAGACCTCTCTGCTGAATCACACTTGATATTAATCTCTGGCTCTCTTCTACAGCATGTCCTTCATCCTGTCTTCTTTCTCTCACCCTCACTGGTCCCAGCAGATGGCCGCCCCTCCCTGAGCCTGGTTCTGCTGAAGGTTTCTTCCTGTTAAAAGGGAGTTTTTCCTTCCCACTGTCGCCAAAGTGCTTGCTCATAGGGGGTCATGTGATTGTTGGGGTTTTTTTTTTCTCTGTATGTATTATTGTAGGGTCTACCTTACAATATAAAGCGCCTTGTTGTCGTTGTGACTGTTGTTGTGATTTGGCGCTATATAAATAAAATTGAAGTGAATTGAATTTTGATGCAGTGCCATACACTTCTTTGCAATCAATTTCACACTAGGAACTCCCAACAATCTTCAGCAACCACCTACCAAATAGTCAAGGAATACTGTACACAGTTTCCCCCAATGATCAGCGGTTACCGGATTGTCACCGGCCAGTGACAGTTTAGGCCTGTGTGACTGAGGCCTGAGCTAACCAGCTCCTGCCATCTATTTACCAGATACATGTGATATCCAGTAAATTGTAGTTTTGATATTCTCATTTGAGTCTCTACATTTTTTTCAAGCCTTTTCATCCTGCTCCACTTCTTTTCATTTCTAAGACACTGAGCCACTAAAGGCGATATTTTGTGCAAAGTTTCATTCCTCCTGCGAAGCCATTCATCGACACAGTCACACAACTGTTAGAGTGAATATGTTCAAAGACCTGAGTAATCCAGAGCGACTGAGAGAAAAACTGAAAGATGCACAGAAGCCCTGCTGTGTATGTCAATGAGTAGTCTTATTAGCTCTGTGCTGCAACTCAATCAAAGGTCAGGCAACAGTGGTGGACTCGTACTTTAGTTAAGGAGGAGAGACGGAATCCCTTGGCCTTTTCCTTCCCGGCATTCTCATTGAGGTAATTGCCAATGGCGAGGAGGTACTCCAGCACGGAAACAAATGACCTGCAGTAGTACAGCTGCATGCACATTCTGATCTTCTGGTTAATCAGCTGGAAGACAAACACAAGGGCACAGAGCAAAGTCATTTGTTCTGAAATCCCCCCATATACAGGCTCTCACATTCATTTTGCCACACAACAATAATGCAAAGTGGAATAAGGCCGAAGCTTGTTTAGAGGCTCTCTGTACTGACAAAGAGTCGAAAAAAACAACTCCAGGCTTTACAATTTTATATTCTAAACATAAACAGCCATCTCACTACACCTCATTTGACCTCATAAAATGAATAATCAGGACCTGGTTGTTTGGCAAGATTATTATTTTGTATGCAATTGTGTCAAGTACAAATATCCCCCTAGAATATCACACAATTTCTGTGTCTAACTATCTCTAAACAGATCCCGTTGAATATGCATATGCATTCATATTGAGAAAAAATAAAAGTGGAATTTAAGGTTTTGCCAGTGATGTATTAGAGGGAAAAAAGGAGCTGATGCTTTGGGAATTATAGTCCTTGACAAAGAGTTAGCTTCTCTAAATAAGCCCGTGCCAGCCAACAACATCCCCCACCATATGCTCCTGTTTTAAGAATAACTTCCCAAAATCTACCAGTGGGACAACCTCAGTTACAAGAGAAAAGAACGCAGAAAGCAGATATCCAGATATCCAGATATCCAGATACAGAACACATTATATAAACCTTCTTTGCACAGGACCATCTGTAACATGGAAAACTATTGTAGCTCCATGGCATAAAGACCAACTCATAGTGCACTGTAACCTGTTTTAAGAAGATCCTCTGATTTGATATACACTATTTATATTTACTATATTATTAACGTCAGTTAAAGATCTGAGATATTGATCTGGTTGGTTACGTAGCAGAGGGTACATCAATCCATTCAAATGGGACAAGCTTTGCTGTATCTCCTAGCACAGTGTCAAGAACATTAAGGAGCTGGAAAAAGGTTGTAGAAGGCCCTTAACCCATCAGAAGGACCTGTATATGCCCCTTTGTGCAAGGAGGAACAGGTTGAGCACTGCCAGAGCCTTACAAAATGACCTCCAGAAGGCCGGTGTTGTCTCTGACCAAACAATCAGAAACAGGCTTCATGGGGGTGGCCTGAGAGCCCAGCGTCTTCTTGTGAGCCCTGTGCTCAATGCCCGGATCTGTAGAGGCCAGATGCCTTTTGCCATAGAATTTCAGAATTGTAGAATTGACAGGTCCACATCTGGCACAATGTGGCAGACATGAAAGGGTGCGGAGAAGCTGTGGAGAATGCTATGCTGCTTGTAATATCATTCAGCAAGTCTGGTTTGGTGGTGGGTTGGTGATGGTCAGGGAAGGCATATCTACAGAGGGACACACGGACGGTTCAACTTAAGCCGCCAGGTTTCTGATCAGAGTGATGCCCCGGTCAAGGTCTAAGAGGAGATGCCCCAGGACATCATCCATCGTCTCATTAGAAGTATGTCTGAATGTTGTCAGACAAGCGTGAGGGCCGTACAAAATACTGAATATTATTGTGAGCTGCTGCAAAGAAATTTCAGCAAAACGGACAAGCCTGCCCATCCTTTTCTAACACATTACCCAGTTCATACCATACTAGATATCCAGTATGGTATTTTTTCCATTGAGATTTGATGTGTTTTCAATGTGTTACTTTAATTTTTTTGAGCAGTTTGATGTTCTAATCACTTTAAAGCCAGAAAAAAATATTTTTTTTAAAAAACATAGCCATGATATCACTGACAGAAGTGTTCATGAAAGTTGACATAAGAGTTGTTTACTTTTCCAAAGGAAAAAAACTATTGTTTTCTCATGTATTGTTTTCTTCTTTCTCTACAATTTTTGATCAAATAATGTAGCAAACAGCAGTGAGTGGAGGCTAGCCCCGCTGCATACTGTCTCCTTCATTGTGTGGGAGGTGGATGCTTCCCATTGAAAAGCTAAGGGAAGCAGCTGTGTGCTGTTATCTATTGGAGGTGGGGAAGTTAACTTCAAGTGCATTTTCCAAATCAACAACTTCTCATCCTTGAAAAGTAATGTAAAACCAGAAAATACAGTTTGAAAATAAAATTACTACAGCATAAGTCTCACATTTACAGTATCCTCATAAGTTGCTAGACATTTACACTTTTTTAACCCTGTACATCACCACAAGGGATTTTAAATCAAGCAATCGAGATGTGATGTGCAAAGTGCAGACTTTCAACTTTAATTCGAGAAGTTTAACAAAAACATTGCATCACTTCACATTGAATCACAACCCTTTTTATTCATAGTCTCCTATTTTCAGTGGCTCAAAGATAATTAGACAAATGAAAGTAATTTTAAATATATATATATATATATACATATATATATATATATATATATATATATTTTTTTTTTTTTTTTTTTTTTTTTTTTTTTTTTTAAATAAATTGATTAAAATCCTTTGCAGTTAATCACTGCCTGAAGTGACATTACCAAAAGCAGTGTCTCTTGAGATACTCACTCCAGCTACCTTAAGTTGCTGCTTGCTTGTGGGTCTCTCTACTTTCAGTTTTGTATTTAATAATTGTAAAGCATGCTCTATTGGGTTAAGATCAGGTGAATAACTTAGTCATCCAAGAATATTCCCTTTCTTTTCCTTGAGCAACTCTTGAGTTGCTTTTGTAGCACGGTTTGGGTCATTATCCATTTGCATTGTGAAGTGCTATCCACTCTTATTACAGCCCAGTACATCCTGTTACTTCTAGCAGCAGTCTCACCATCATTAAACACTAGTAGCCTGGTTTCCCTCATAGTCTTACATACCCATGCTGTTAACATTGCCTCTTCCATGTTTGACAGATAATGTGATGTACTTCATATCATCATCTGTTTCTTTCTTCTTATCATACTGATACAATTTATTAATCTTGTTTCACTTTTCCAAAGACTTTTTTCCCCAACCAAGCAGGCTCTTTAACATGTTTTCTGTCTAATCTGGCCTTTCTGTTCTTGAGTAGGGATGGAAACTGATAAGAATTTAGCCATTCCGATTCCATTATCGATATCACTTATCGATTCGATTACCAATTTAAAATCTCTTATCGATTGTCATTGGGTTCTCATTGAGAGTCACCACCATCGCTAAGCAGCAATAAAGAAATTACATTCATGCAGATTAATTGCACGCTGTGGGTCAAATGTTTGTGCGTGTTTGTTCAGGTATTTCCCCTTTTTGCTGTTATCACTGTTGGAGATGCTACTCAAAAAAGTTATTATTACACATATTACCTGAACACTTCCCTTAAAAGTAAAGCAGTACATAACTTAATTTCTCCTGCAAAAGGTAATTTGTTATATTTCTTGTTACATTGCTTTCATGTTACTCTGTAATATCTGAAACACACTGCTTCATAATCACCATTTAACAATATAAACCTGAGGTTATGAAAATGTTAGACTTTGTATAAAAATGGCTTTAATTCCTAAACACTTAATGCAGTGCTTTTGTTAAACCCCTTGAATTAAAGCTGCAAGCCTGCACTTCAGTCACCTCTTGATTGTTTGATTTAAAATGCACTGTATTGGTGCACAGAAGAAAAACTACAGAAACTATGTAAATGTCCAAAACTTTATAGACCTAACTGTGTGCGGCTTGTCCAGATACGTTTTCTAATATATGTTCTTTATTTCATTTGGATGCTGCAAGCTATAATAGGCTCACTGCTGGCTCCAAAAGCAAGGAGGCCAAGAACACCCACTGGTAATTGAAAACCGCAGTTACAAAGAGAAGACAATTAGCCCAACCTGAACTCAAAGAAGAAAAACAGAGCCGAGCCTCCCAGATTGTCTCTGTTTTCTGAGGAGAAAAGATGACTTATTATACTTTTCTGTGCTTTTTTATTCACCATTGTTACAATGGTGAATGTCCACGTTAAACCTGAGTTTCATATAATTGGATCAATGTATTTACAACTAATCCCTTTGAACCAATGCTCCAGGAGATGTATGCTGTTAAAAAGGGGTATGCCAAATATGGCTATGGCAGGCACAGAAGCCCCGCCCACCTACTAAAGAAACCTGGCTTAAAGGGACAGTAGCCTTAAAGTGGGAACTAGAGTGGTCTGAAGAGCTTTGGTATAAGATAATAAGGATTATTTTTAGTTGTCAATCATTTAAAGTCTAGTAGAATCCAACAATAAAAACATGGAGTTAAAATTAGAATAATAAGTTCCCTTTAACGGATAAAGTGAATCTGGTAAACATTTGTATATTTCTTTAATGCTAAAGTTGCTAAAGTTTCATATTCATATTTGATGTTTTGTGCATTCAGATGAAGTCTGCAAGGCTTTCTTTATTTTTGTGTTTTTTTACTACAGCAAGGCTTTCTGTCAAATTACACAAGATTGTATTGTGTCTTGTTTTAGAATAGTTCACCATTTATATATCTACTGAAAATACTACATTTGGTTTTATCATTCTGTACATCACAGCTTCAGGTGATGCCTCCCTGTCTACTGCATCAATGGCTCTGGCTCTGTGACTTTGCATTTCTTATATGTATATTTGAAATAGCTGCACACAGAGCACAGGAAATGTTTAAAGAAAAAGCTAGGGCCACAATGCAGAGTAAAAGCTGTCATCCTTGCAGTGAAACACCAACAAGCACATCACAGGTGAGAAGCATTCCCACAGTGGTGACTTTGCCATTTTCCCTCCTCAAGTCCTGTCTGTCAGGTGGCAGGTAAATCCTTCTTAATGTTAGTGCCTTAAGAAGCCTGTCGTGTTGGAGAATCCAAGGATTTGCAACTATGTTGCGACTACGAGGACACTGTACTAGGAAGGACCTAAATCTGAAGTGCACCTTACCTTTTTGTCACAGTGTACCTGTATGCAAATACCAAAGCTTTTGATTGAATGACCTTTTTAATAACACAGTAGAAAGAAAACAATATCAGAAGCAAAAAGCCAAGAGTAAATTGAAACTTAATGAAATTGCTAATCTTTCTTGTCGAGTCATCTTGCCGGCACACAATATGTTTGTCCCTGTGTGTTAGACAAAGAAAAATTACTGTCACAGTCAATGGATTACAGTGCCATCATTCTTATCCATTGTTTCTCTTCATTCTCAGACAGTCAGCAGACAAGAGATTAGGGTTGAAGCACTGATGCTGAAAGAAACAGAAGCTTGAGAGAATCACATAAAAAAATGGCTGAGGTGCTGGGGGGCATTCTTGTCTGCCTGCAATATCTTTACACCCTGCAGTCCCCAGTGCCAATAAACAACAATGCGCGATAAGAGTGTTAACGATCAGTCTGACTAATGATGAACAGGAATCTCTGGATACTCGAACTACACAAACCAAAAGCATTTCAGGTGTTCGTGTAAGGGTTAAGAAGATACTAAAATTAATATAGATATAGATATATATATATATATATTTGAGTTGGAACTTTGTGTGAGTGTGTGTTTTTTTCATTTGATTTTACCTGTATTAATTTAAAAGTGTCTGTCTTTGAAGTGGGTCTAGAAGTTTGCAGAAAGAAGAAAAAGTCATAAATCTTTCCACATCTCTTCCTTTGTGATAACTCCAAAGTGAGTTTTCATTGGGTTTTTTGATAAGGATTTTCTTTTAAACTTTGGTTGTTTTAAACCACCTGCAGAAAAATTAAACTTGATTTGATTAAGAGCCATCTTTTCTTCTCCGTCAAATGAAGAAAAGTGTCTTAAAGTGCTTCTCATGCTTTTGTGTTTTCAAGACTCTTAACATTCCAGCAAATAGAATAGAAACTACTTCACCCGCCACATAAAACCTAAAAGTCAAACTGAAGAGGGGGGAAAAGCTTTCATGTATTAATAGTATTTTGTGCACAGATGTTCTTTTCATTTATGTCTAAAGCTACGATGTATCTGGGCATTAGCATTTGCATTAGAGAATAAATTTGCATAGAGGTGTTTGATTATGTGCTGTGCAGTCTCGTGGTTTTACCCTTTTTCAGCCTGTAGAAATGGGGCAGACTTTAAACACAGCTCAACATCTAATTCGACCTTTGATTTGACTCTGCTGGTGATCGAGTGAACTCACGGGCTGCAGGTCGTTCATGCTGATCGGAAGCTCTCTCAGAGTCAACAACAGGTCGAGTTGTGTGCTCAGGTAGGCGATGTTGCACATCTGTAGCAGAGAAAAGATGTAACGGTAATGAGCTGTGGATATACAGAAGAGAGCGCAATTATCACATCATCACACAGCCTATTTCCATGTGATTATTCAGAATTATCTAAAAAGCAGAGCTGCTGGGAGATGCTGGGGGGAGATACAGTCATCGGATGGCTGAGGCTTGTTCTCAGATTCAAGATTACCGCAGGCAAAAGCAGAGAGCTGCAGGCCTGTCGACAGGCTGATTTAACTGAGAAACTGAAGGCTTGACACTTTGAAACGATTGGCTGAGCTGCCTAGTCGACCTTTGTGTCTGTGCTAACCTCTAATAAATCATTCTTCATTGTCAGACTGGCTCGCTGATGCTCAGGTACCATCTCCCAAAAGGCAAAGGGCACCTAGTCTGACGGACAGTTACGGATAGGTATCAGGATTAGTGTTAGAAATCTATACCATGTAATAATTTCCCCTGTTGTGGAGGATGACGCATCCTTCTGTGTCAGTCTAATACCGCTAAAAGGACATCACCCTGGGCTAAAAACTAAAAGTGTTTGCTTATTTGTCACTGTCAGATTTTCAGGTATTTTGACAACATTTTCTATAACGCACAAGATGAAATTTTCATCTTCACCAAATCTGATTATAAAAACGAAAACATTGCAACTTTTCTACTGCGAGACAACACACTTTCGCTTTGTGAAAAATAGCCAGCTTTCATACATACACCGGATAAAACCTCCTATACATTGTAGCGCGAGACAGACTGCTATATACAAGAGTATGACAACACAGACAGCATGAGTAGGATTTGATTTATTTTAAGAAAAATACCTACGCTTCATCCCTAATATATTTTACCTCAATGGAAAATATGCTTCGAGGATGCCACTCTTATGTCCACAAGCATCCTGAGAGGGAAGTGATTACTCAGAGCTGTAAGGCAGATAACCAGACCATTTCCAACTGTCAACAGCAAAGACAAGACTCTGCTGATTTGCAAGCTGCTCTGTAAAGCTGTATTTACAGCACGGAAATGTTTGCTGGGCACTTAAACTGTATACTATACACTGTAAACAGACTTTTAATTCACTTTATTATACAGTGCACCTACTCTATATTTAATCAATCAATCAATCTTTATTTATAAAGCACTTTTCATACAAAAAACAATGTAGCACAAAGTGCTTTACATAGTTAAAAACAGCCCACCCCACCCTCCAACTCACTCCCCACACTCTCATTAACATAAAATGAGAGTGACATAAAACATTTACAAGAAAAAGAGAGTGGACAAGGCACTGTTTGCCATCTAACTACTGTATATATAGGGACTAAAAGAAGACTGATTGTACAACTTTATTAATTCACTAGATGTACTAGAAGAAGCCATTGGGAGCCATCTGTACAATTATTTGAAGATATATTTAAATGACCTTTAATTTAAATGGTCAATTAAATATAAAAATGTCACAAAATCCAAATCTGATAAAAAAAAAGACTTCAAAGCTTTGATGTCTTTGCCCCAAAATAAGATTTTAAAAGGCATTTTTTTCCCCATTAATGTTTTTCTACCTCCATCTTTGCTGTTTCCAAATTCTCCATAGATTTTAGGTTCCCTGTCTCTCTGATGTTGTTTCTGGCCTCATTTTACTTAGTAGGATGACAATTGAGACTTTCATAATGTTTGCTTAAAACGTTGCAGCTGTGGGTACATCTAAACAGTGGATAGAAGGTGTAAACTAACTGAATCCTAGAAAAGGTGTAAGGATTGTAAAAGATGTTGTGCTTCTTGGCTCTGTTGTTCTACCAGATGTTGGGTGTTGGAAAAAAGCAGTTTTGTTAAATGAAACTGCACAAGTTTCTTGACACGTTTGTCATCATATCCAACACAGAAGCTTAACCGTCTAATGCCCTTTGTATCATATTTGATACATGAGTTTGTGAGACCTCTATCTCATCAACATGATCAATGCTTGCCATAATTTCAAAATGCTACGGACAAAACTCTTTTTTTAAATATATGATACAGAACATGATATAGCAAAAAAAATGATTTTGTTGTAAGGGTTAATAAACATGTCAGTTCCAAAACATCTGAATTTTCTGGCTATTTTTTGATGGGTTGGGTCTTACCAGGTTAAGAGATGCTGAAGTCATGTGACCACAGTGTAGTTTGTTTATATTCTGTCACGGGCTGGATCTGTGACCCAGCATTTTATCTTCATTTTGGTATTTGTTGAGTTATATTATTATTATTATTAAACATGTATTTAGTTCTTGTTGTTGCTGTTATTAGTTTGGATTTTAGTCTTCTTGTATTTTGATATTACTTTATGTTAAGTTCATCTAGTTATTCCTAAAGCTCATAGTTGCTCAGTGTTTGTTTTGTTTACCTAGATCCTTTCGCGTCGTCACCCCTTATGTTCCAGTCCCCCTTGTTGGTTCATGTTGTCAAGTTAGTATTATGTCTCCGTCCTTCATGTTTCCTGTTTTATTTTGAAAGAGTCTGGTAATGTATTTAGTTTCACTTCCCGTCCCCTCATTAGGTTCATGTGTGTCAGCTGTTTCCCCTCATGTGTTTCCACTTCCCTAATCATCCACGTGGGTCTTTAGTCTCTCTGTTTCATTCAGTCTGTGTTGAATTGTCTGTTTCCTCCCACCACGTTACCTCAAGTTCCATGTATGTCATGGTTCTGCTCAGGTTGTGTTCATGTTTCATGTACTTGTTGTTCATAGTTTTTTCGCACATTCCTGGGTTGAATCATGTTCATGTGTATCACCATAGTTATCACAGTTCAGTCACGATTATCATAGTTTAATTTTCCCAGGATAGTTTTTAGGTTAGTTTACGCCCTGTTGCCTTTGCTTTATTTTGTATTCATGTTTTATCAGCCAAAATAAATGGCTCGCCTTTTGTTTAAGTTTAGTGTGTCTTCTCATCTGTGTCCGCACCCGGGTCCTCCACACACACCCCACACAGTCTGCCCCGCAAACCGTGACATACCCCTAATATTAATGTTTTAATGGTGTAGTGGTTAACGCATCAAGGGTTTGAGATTGGAAAGAGAAACAAGCTCAGCTTCATAAGCTGGCTTACTTCTTGTGCCAGTCCCAAAGCGGAATAAATGTGAAGATAGTATCAAGAAGGGTATAAACTCAAACTGCAGATCCATCCACTGTGGCAACAACTTAATAAATAAGGAAGCAACCAAAAGTACCTTATTTACATTTGATAAAGTTTCATCAAAAACAGTTTTTCTCCCACGGAACTTTTTATTTTGCCGTTAACACAAGAGCTCATTTGTTATTTATTAAAAAAAATAATCTAATTTATCATTTTATCAAGGTGATTCCAACTTCCAGGTTACTGTACAAAAATACGTCATCTCTGCGGCAGCCTATTTCTGCTGTTTAAAGCACCATTAGGAAATGTCAGTTAAGGGAAACGACAGAGGTCAATACATGTTTGGGAACAATGACTGCAAAGGAGCTGTGGAAGAGTCATGCTGGCACAATAGTGCTAATGCCCTCTTTTCACAGCGCAGCACTGATGAACAAACTGCTTGTGTATGAAAGAGTTTTCAGTGGGAAATCTTACACACACACTAATCACAAAAGTCAATGCCTGAAGAAAAAGTGATGTTAGAATTGAGTTAGTTACTGGGGGGTTTGTATTGGGTTGCTTTTTTGTTTTTTGGGGGGATTGGCCACAATCGTTATGTTTGTAGAAAAATGAAACTAAACAGTTTCTGATGGGGAGAAATGTCAGCTGTTAAACACTGGGTAGAAAATTCTGCTTCAAGCAGCCTGTAGCACACGAAGTAATGCAGGGATAAAGAAAAGAATGGATTTCACTAAATACCAGTGCATTCTGAATGCAGTTGTCCTGCAGTCACTCAAGACACTGCATACTTCAAAATCCAACATACTGTTGAGCTATTCAAGAAAGGTAAGAGGAATTCCTAATTCAGTACAGAAGGACTGGCTTCAAAAGGTGCCTGTTTTATGCACCAAAATTACTGATCTGAAGTTTCTCAGATAAAATAACAGCAGTGCAAAGAGTATTCCATTTTAATGTCTGCTTGCTGCAGGGCTTGAGTTTTCTTTTCACTTCAGAAATCAACAAATTGAGCAAATTAGCTCAGGGGTTCCCAAACTGTTGCTTCCAGCTGTATCCAATAAATAGTTTTATTGATACTCCGTAAACAGAGAATAATTAAACAGTTGCTTGAAGGTTCCAACATAATGTTCAGTTTCAAAATACAATAAAGCACCAGAAGACCACACATGTTGTAAAGTGTGTACAAGGTGTGGTGCAAAAGCATAAATACTGACTATCACATGTCTTGCATAGAAAACATATTCAAATTGTGTTAGGATGGCACGGTACTTTAGATTGGTTTGGCTCACAGAAAGAAGGTGCTGGGGCCTTTCTGTGTGGCGTTTGCATGTTCTCCCTGTGTCTGGGTGGGTTCTCTATGGGTACTCTGGCCTTAGGTTAGGTTCACCTGTGATTCTGAATTGGCTAAAGGTGTGAATGCAAGAGCGAATGGTAGCTTTTCTCTCTGTGTGAACCCTGCCACAGTCTTTTGGCCTATCCAGAGTGTACCCTGTGCCCCTGTGGGATAAGCTCCACCTTCCCCATGACTCTGTATTGGATAAGCGTAAGAGATTGGATGGATGGATCGATGGATTTATGGGGTGGATGTCTGGAATGAATAAACCCCGCAGAACATTAGTTAATGGTATTTTAGTTTGAATACCTGTTAGTTGACAATAATAAATAAAACTGATTTTGTTGTTTATTTAGTAGAATCCAGCCTGTCTGCATGGAGGTTTGAGCCTTCAGAGCCTTCAGAAGTACATGAGGCTTACGAAGGTGTTGCCACTCAACCCAGGCTTGCATACGAAATCCCATTTTTAAAAAAAACACACTGTCAAATATTCCTGTGTGGCAGTGTGGGCTGCTCTGGCTGTTCATCTGCTAACCCTGCTGCAACCTCGAGCCACCATATCACTGCCAACCTTGCTGGAAAGTGATAACCAGATGATGCCTGCCATGACAGCCGTGGTGTGTGACTGAGAAGGCAGGTGACTCAACAAGTTCTCGTGAGCAAAGGATGCTGCTTTAATCGTGAGATCTGAAATTTGCTATTTAAATTCTTGTAATTGTAATTCTGGTAGGGTAGAATTCGTGCAGTGGTTAGTTAACTGTTATGTTATGCAGGAATGTTCTGGTTTTCATCCTGCTGCCCTTTTTTGTTTACAGTTTGCACGTTCTTCCGCCCGCGTGGGCGCAGTATAAAGACATTCACTGGTTTTGCGGTGATTTTAAAATCGCTGTAGGTGTAAATCTGAGTGTGAATGGTTTTCTTTCTGTCTGATTTGGTCTGTGATGAACTGGTTACCCAGTAACCAGCTGGGATAGCCAACAGCCTCCTGTATCATTCTCTAAATCAGTGCTTTAGACTATCCTAGTTCAAACTGGGTTAAACAAAAGTCGTGTTTTTCTTTGCATTTCTTTGGGAAGTGAAAAGACAAACTGCAGTAAGTTTAAAAAAAAAAACAGCATAACCAATCCTTCTTTTTGTAACTGTAGTATGGCTGGTATTCCTACACAGAATATAAAGAACAGAGTCATCAGGTGCTGCCTGTCACGGTTGACAAGAGCACTGCTAAGGTACAGGGTACCAAGAGCATGTCTCCCAGCATGGCGGGGTCACATTAAGGTAAAGTTCACAGGAAAGGGGAGAAGGCTCAGTGAGAAATGACACTCCCACCTTCAACTTTAATGCTCAATTTCAGTGTGCTCCACAGCATGTTTCTGTGTGTGTGTGCAATAGCATTCCCTACTTGGAGGGATTGCATGCACAGAAAAACACTACAGTTTTTTCAGTGATACTTCTGAACGTTGGTACTGATGTGGTCACTGATCAGGTACTTGCTTTACTATTTCCCAACCTTGTACTACTTGAGAAGTGGACAGGATGGTAACAAAAAGTGGTGCTGGTACACCTAGCGAGTAAAGCATAAGGTATTGGTTAATTGGCATATTGGCTATTTTGTGATCTATTAGTATTAGCCACAAAGACTAATAAATTTTTAAAAGTAAAGTAAAGATGAGAGAAACATCCTTCAGATAGCAAATGTGAGAAAAATCTTTTTATGTCTCATTTGTTAATATATTGGAATATCCATTCATCCTCTTCTCCTTGTCAGGGTCGTAAGTAGGCTGGAGCATATTCCAGCTATCTTAGGGCGAGAGGCAGGGTACGCCCTGGACAGGTTGCCAGTCTTTCGCAGGGCTAACAGACATAGACAGAAAACCATTCTGGTAACCAGAGTTACCAGTTAACCTAACCCCACTAACTACATGTGTTTTGGATTGTTAGAGGAAACAAACACGAGCAGACCTGAACTCAGGACCTTCTTGCTGTGAGGCAATAGTGCTAACCATCATGCCACTATATTGGAATATCATGTTTCTAAATGACCAATTATTGGTTCCCAATTCCTAAAGTAATAAATTATAATTAGCTCAATGAAGTGGAAACTTGAAAAAAATAAACTGTTATAAACTATATTCTATTTTCAACTGTATTCCTGTTTTTGATGCAGTTGTTTGTTATCTATTTCCATTCCCTGTGAGTGGAAATTCAGTTTTAGCCATTTAACCAAAGGCAAAAGAAAATCAAGAAATCCGAAATGTGTGGTTGAAACGTTGCAGCATTAGAGCAGAAAACAGAGAAAGAAATGATCCACATGTGCGAGTGTGTGTGTGTGAGGATTTCTACAAAGCAATGAAACAGGCTGCGCCTCAAAAGCAGTTTGATGACTGCAGTCTCCCCTGCCACCGAGAATGAAGAAGGCCGTCAATGAAGCACAAGCCCGTGTTTCTCATTAAATTTTAAGTGCAACTTATAAAATAAGAGTGCATTTGGTGCAGCCACAATGTCACGCTTAGTGTCAATGCAGGATGTCAAAAAACTGGTTTGTAATGAATTTAGTGGTAACATTTGTACAATTTAAAATGCAGTGTGTGTATTGATCAGCTACAAGTTAGAAGTTTATTTTATTGAACACTGATGTTTTAGGCCTGCATCTTATTGTAACCATTCCTATTGTTTTATGTTAGCGAGCTTGTATGTTATGAGCGTGTATACCTAATTTTTAATTGCATATGAAGATGATACATGTAACTAAAAATTGTACCTCCATCATGTACTGGTCCACAGTATGCAGTTCAGCTACAGGTCCTTTGTAGGATTTGTACCTTTCCACATCTTCCATGGTGGGGACATACCTTAAACATAAAACAATAAATAAATAAGAAGAAAATGTTTGCTGTTCTTTTTACATACAGATGCTATTTACCTGTTAAAATAACCAATCAGATGGTTTCACAATGAACATTTCTTGCCAAACAACAGTTTTAAACATTTTTTGAGTATATCATTGTCCTGCTATTTCCCCCCTTTCTCCTCTGAGGCTTAGTTCTGAAAAGGTGATTTCATACTCTTTTGAGCTTTAATCAATCACTTGTCTGCTCTCTGTCTGTCCGGTCTAATCAAACCACACTCACATAGTCCTGACACTTCAGATTATCCGAGTCTTTTGAGTTTAATTTGTAATCAGTAATACCTAAATATATTCGTAAAACTCGATGCTTATTTAGTCATTAATATTCATCTGGTGGATAAATACGGAGCCCGTTTAGAGGGCTGTAATAGTCTGGGTCCTTCAATTTTATGTGAATTTGCCAATCAGTCTTTTCTTTCCTACGTGGTTGGAAAATAAGTTCCAGCTGATTTGGGAGACTTGCTTCAACATCCTGTAGAAATCTGCTGCTGCTGGAAAAACAACAGTGCCAACGTGATGTCTGATTTCTTTTTTGCCTCTGGGCTTATATGCCATATGTCATATGAGATGTCTATTTTCATTTCCCTTTTTTTTCATATTTGCCTGTATGTGTGTGTCATCTGGGACGGTTAGTCTTGTTAGGCTTTTATGCCTCTCAGTTTTAATCAATTTTACACATTTTTCTCACCTACATTCATATCACGTACATTCCTTTACAAAATTTGATGTTTGATTTGTTTGCTTTTTATGTGCCTTTTGTCTTTTAGTCATAATGTGTTCAGGGGCTGAAGATAAAAGATAAGCTATGTGGTTAAATCTGACAGGCAAGTGTAATTAATGAAGATTAAGTCAATTTATTTAGTAATTTGTCATTGTCCAAGGTCAATAAATGTTCAGAAATGGACTTTTCTGGCCACCGACAGCAATCAGCAATTATATATAAACTGAACAAAGGCAGATTTTTTTTCTAAGTTGATATGGTGCTGTCAACAAATACACCCTAATATCTTCCACACGTGGAGCTACAATATGTCCACCTGATGCATATATAGTTCCCAGTGCAAGCATTAGGTAAGAGTGGTGACAGTACATCACACAAATAACAGAGTTTATAGTTTTCTAATTAAAAAGGAAAAAAAAAATCATAGAACATGGAAAAAAAAACAACTTAAAATCAAGAATGAAGAAAACCTTGGCAACAATCAAAAGCAGAAATTTTCATTCCAGAACTGATATCTTTTTCTGTGCCACGGTGAATATTTTATTGCCAAGGGGGAAAAGCGCCCATCCTCAAACAGTATGCTGTATGTGGAGCTATGAATTTATTTTCTACTGGTTAACAACACTGTGTCAGCTATACATATTTACAGTCTTTTGTTTTTATTTTGATAGAGATATTTGTTAGTATGGCCCGTGTGTGAAATTTAGAGCGACATTTGACTAAGAATAGTAGTACTGTATGAACCTGAGAATTATTTCAACTTATTAATCTTTAAAAAAGAGTAAAGAGTTGAATATGACGTGTCGCCATGTCAAAAAGGTAAAAACACATCAAGTGCAGCTATCTCTAATATCAGTCGTTGTTTAAGCATCAGAAAAAGACGCATACATTTAGACCTTTAGACTGACTTTAAAATTTTATGTTACATTTCCTTTTTTTGTCATATGTACTTCTCCTTTTTGATCTTTGTTCAGGTATGTCATCACATGTTTTCTTGCTTGGCCCCATGAAGCGATGCCATTAGACTGACTTCTAGTAGCCAAGGGAAAGGCGAGTGATTAAAAGCCAAGTAACGCTGATGGTCCTCGTGAGCTTCTATAAAGCAGCGAGACGTTGATAGGAAGAGCCATTTATTCACTTGCACTGAATTTGAACCTCTCTCTCGTCTTAAACTGGGCTTCCTACTTCTGTCATTCCTGTGAGTTGTGACCTCAAACCATAGACATTCGCCTTTTCACGAGTCAGCCTATGTGCCACCGGAGTAGCACCGGTCATCAATATTGCAGCACCTGTTGGGAGTGGTTCTTTCAAGATTGTATTCCTCAGGACGACGCCACCACGCATTAAAATATATATTATATTTTCACAGAATATATAAAACCGTCCCCACAGTACATTAGATCAGTTTTGCCTTCCAGGAGGTCAGCACACAGAGTCACTAAGTAAACTGCAGGTAAGAATCAGGAAGCATTTTACCCACTTGCTGTGTTTTATTCCTGAGGGCATGTCAATAGTTTCCATCTCTGCAAATAACCCGAGATAAAACTTTTATTAGTGAGCTGCTCTAGTAAAAGGTTCTGGCATCTGCTCTTTAGTATTAAAACACAGTGAATACTGCTGTGTTTCTTCCTCACATGAATTGGCAGCGGTTTCCCCTGTTTCACATTGTCCTGGCAGTAACATGGACCCACATCCCCGTTGATGATTTGTTTAGCATCTAGTTTCCAAAGGCTTTACCTCTGCCAATGAAAACACACATCAACCGCCCACGGACTTGGGCACAAAAAGATGTTCACCTCTCAGCTTCAGTTGTGACACTATAAGGAGTGAATACAAATCAGCGTTTTTTTGGCACCAAGTCATACCTCCTCAGAGAGGTGATGTGCTCATCAGACAGGCCTCCATCTTTCTCATTAATGATGAACAGTTTGTCCTTCAGCTCTCCCGGTTGCACCGGAAAACTTTTGAGAAAAATGTCTAGGAGAACAATAGATTAGAAAAAGTCAACACACTCAATGGTACATGAAAGCTTTTCTCTTGACAGATAGTCCTCTTATCCTGCGATGAAATGACTCAAAAAGCATTCTGAAGACAAAGGGTCCTTTGCTTAATTACTTTCTTCCAAATGCCTAAGGGAAATGAACAAATTTGCATTCTATCAAGTCAAAGCTGATGTGATTTTTTTTTTTATAGGAAATGCCTCTGCATAATTCAGTAGCTGTGAGAAGACTTCATTATGAGCATCAGCGTTTAGACATGTATGTAATATGAACAGTGAATTCTATAAAATACACTCACTTAAGCCAGTCTGACACACGGGCTCTGATTTGGCAATTTTAATTTAATATGTTATGAGGCTAAGTAACAGAAATCCTCGACTCTGAATGCTGATCATGTTGTTTAAGACATGTTGACTGAATAGTTTGATCGTCTGTTCACACATTTGCTCTCAACGGTAGAAAAGATCGGGTGGACTGTCCCGGGCTCTGTGGGGCCGGGCGGTGCTGCTGCACTGGGCCCCGGTCTGGATGGGCCTGGGCCCCCTTTCCCTGGCGGGTCGCAGAGAATGGGGGTGCCTACTGGGGTCAGTTTGGTAAAGTAAATCCGTTGGGCATCTTTCTTTGCCTTTAGACAATAATTCTGATGGCAAAAGAGCCAAACGGGACAGGCAAAAAAAAAAAGAAAAAAAGATCGATACCACTCTCATGTTTGGCTGCTGGTATATGAAACTGCAACAGCAGTTTATCTTTAGAATAATGACTTGTTCTAAAATGTGCACACACGTCTACCTCTAACATTCACTTAATAGTGGATTGTATTTTGTTCTTTTAATATGTCTATCCATCTATCTTCTTCCGCTTATCTGGGGCCGGTTCGTGGGGGCAGCAGCCTAAACAGAGAAGCCCAGACCTCCCTCTCCCCAGCCACCTCATCCAGCTTGTCCAGGGGAACACCAAGGCGTTCCCAGGCCAGCCGAGAGATATAATCTCTCCAGCATGTCCTGGGTCTGCCCCAGGGCCTCCTTCTGATGGGACATGCCCGGAACACCTCATCCAGGAGGCACCCAAGAGGCATCCTTGTCAGATGCGCGAACCCCCTCAACTGGCTCCTTTTGATGTGAAGGAGCAGCATATCTCTAAGGGAGACGCCAACCACCCTTTGGAGGAAGCTCATTTCCGCCACTTGTATCTGCGATCTTGTTGTTTCGGTCGCTACCCACAGCTCGTGACCATAGGTCCCTCACCTAGGGACGTAGATTGACCAGTAAATTGAGAGCTTTGCTTTTACACTCAGCTCTCTCTTCACCACAACACACCGGTACAGCGTCCGCATCACTGTGGCCGCTGCACCAATCCGTCTGTCGATCTCCCTCTCCCTTCTTCTGTCACTAATGAACACGACCCCGAGATACTTAAACTCTTCCAATCAGGGCAAGAACTCGTCCCTGACCCGGAGTGGGCACTCCACTCTTTTCTGGCTGAGGACCATTGCCTCAGATTTGGAGGCGCTGATTCTCATTCCCACAGCTTCACTCAGCTGTGAACCGTTTCAAGGCGAGCTGGAGGCCATCACCCAATGAAGCTAACAAAACCACATCATTCATGAAAAGCAGAAATGAGATTCTGAGACCATCCAAGTGAAAGTCTTCCACCACTTGGCTACACCTAGAAATTCTGTCCATAAAATTAGGAACAGAATCGGTGACAAAGGGCAGCCCTGGCGGAGCCCATGACCCACCAGGAACGAGTCCGACTTATTGCCGGCTATGCGGACCAAGCTCTTGCAACGGTTGTATAAGGATTTAATGGCCCGTAGCAATGGGCCAGACACCCCATACTCCCGGAGCACCCCCCACAGGACCCCCCGAGGGACATGGTCGAATGCCCTCTCCAAGTCCACAAAACAATGTTTAAAAAATAACAAATTAAAGCAATAATTGAAAAGTTGAAAAGCCTCCCTTGTTATGCTTGTAGAGAGCTAGGCTAGCTCTTCAACTGCCTCCAGCATGTAGCCAGTCGTAGGATAAGCTAGACCGCTGCTTGCAGGCATACGATGCAACTAGTGTCAATCTTATGTAACTCTAAACAACTGTCCATAAAAAGGGTGACTTTCAACATTTGCAGTCCGAAGTAGTAGTTGAACTGCTGAATCCAAACCATCAAACTGATTAAAAATGGGCTCATCATGTTAAATGAGGAGCACTGAGGTACAAAGCTGTAATCATCACGTCTCTAAATCCTTGACATTAAAGACTTGAGACAGTAATTCCCTTACCAGGACCAACAGAGGACGAATCATAACATCAAACATCCAAAACAATTTTGAAGAACTACTAGTCTCCTCGTGAGTAAGGGTTAGGCTGTCTCATCTAGCCTGAAACACACACACACACACACACACACACACACAAGTGCAAATTAAGCCCTTTGTTGGCTGGCACTCAGACAAACTGGGCAATGCCCTGGCAAATTAGAGTATGGAGATGGAGAGTGTTTCCCATCGGGTGCATGAAGCCACAGGTGTACTTTTAATTAGGAGTGCGACATTTTCAGTCATTAAATAGGCAGCATGCAGTGGGGCTCTCAAGGTAAATAACCATATGAGTCGGACACACAATCTAAACAGAACTGCACTTTGATCATACAAATCCGCAATGGATCTCATCTAATTATGGAACTGTATAGCTCTATCACATTAATTCAGTACAATTTTGAGGTACTTTGAGTATCTCCATTTAATGCTACTTTCTGCTTCTACGCCATTTCATATGGCACTTTTTACTCCTCTTCTGTTATCTGACCAGGTATCAGGTATGCTGTGAAGGGTCTACTGAATTTCTGTAGCGTACTTAAATGCAGTGCACAAGTACACAGATCAATGCAGCATTGTTCTATGCACGCTTGATGCAGCTGATGTTCCGGCTTGCCCATAAGGATCATGCTGATTACCATATTAAACCCCTCAAAAACACAAAACAATAGTAACACAACTGCTCAAGCTGTCTAGTTCCATCTGCCTCAGTGCATAACTGCACTGTTTTTAAAGACACTGTGGATACAGTAAGGGAGCCAATGTATGTCTGATGCTAATTATCACTTCTGGGTTTGTTAATTAATTATTGATCACATATCTGTGATGTTATTATATTGAGGTGGAGTCTCACTGTCTACTGAGGTGAGGTGTTCCTGGCTTTGTAAAAAGAAAGTGAGACTTTGCATGCACACTGGCTCCCAGTTTAATGGGATCAGATGAATAAATAGTGTGGCGAAAAATGAGATATGAGACGAATAAACAGCATGAATTTAGGCAGGTGATAAGCATGCAAACAAGAGCGGGAGGGGCATGTCGCTTATGTGTGCATGTGTGTCGGGGGCGGCAGGGACGGGTGCTATGGGATAGAGAGGGACTGAAGGAAAGAGGAGTCTGATTCCCAAATTATTCCGTTTTATGTATCTGGGTGGAGATCATGTGTTTTTAAACAGGCAGAAATCACCTCTGGACTAAGTCTGTTCTAAATTACAAAAACAAAACTCAGTGTTTAAAATTTGCCTCAAAGTCAGATACAAAATGCAGCAGTGCAGCAAAGGTAATTAACCATTACTTCTCAAGATGCTCTTTCTTCGGTATTAGCATTTTATGTTACTCATATATCACTGCAGTTCAGATGTTAGGCTTACACAATACAATAATTTAAATGCATTGATATAGATCCAAAGTGTCAAATTTGGCTCCACCGTGGCCCACTGCGACCATAAAATACTATTTACAGATGAGCCACAACATCCAGTGTTGTGAGATGAAGCCAAAGCCAAGTCATAAAACTGAAACCAAAGTTACAGCACAAAAAATGATGTTTTGCAGTTACATAAACACGTTTATTCTTACATTTCATTTACCAAATAAAAATTGGTGATTTTTTTAAAGTCACCCTTTAGAATTTTATAAAGGTTAAAATTTTGCACAATCAGCAACTAAATGCATTTAGCCCAGATGACCTGCTGAAGTTCAAACTGAGCTTCAGAGTGGGGATAAAAGGTGATTTAAGTGACTTTAAATATGGCATAGCTGTTGGAGAATGGTCTGAAAAGCAGGAAATATCCAGTGAGCAGCAGTTATCAAGGAGAAAATACCTTGTTCCTGCTAGAGGTCAGAGGAAAATGGCCAGAGTGCTTTGAGCTGTTAAAAAGGCAACAGTAACTAAAATAACCACTCGGTACAACATAAATATGCAGAAGAGCATCCTTGAACAAACAACACGTCGAACCTTGAAGCAGATGGGCTACAACAGCACAAGACCACACCAGTCAGCTAAGAACAGGGAACAGAGGTTACAGCTAACATAGACTCACCTAAACCGGACAAAATAAGATGCCTGGGAAGGTTTGAATTTTGTGTAAACGGCAGGAAATCTTGGATCCATTGACTTAAGCATGCAGACTGAAGCAGTCAGGGATCGAACCACCAACCTTCCAATTACTAGATTATAGAATCAAAAGTTAGGCTGTTAGTGGCAGTGTAATAGTGTGGGAGACATTTTCTTAGCACACTCTGGACTCTTTAGTACCAACCAAGAAATGTTTAACCACCACACTACGAATGTTGCTGATCATGCCCATTCCTTTATGGTAACATGTACCTATCTTCCCATGTCTGCTTCCAGCAAGATGATACACGTTACCAAGCTTAGATAACATCAAACTGGTTTCTTGAGCATGGCAGTGAGTTCACTGCATTCAAATGCTGTCTACAGTTGCCAGATCTCAGTCTGATAGAGCACTTCATGATGTGATGGATCACATTATCGATGTGCAGCTGACAAACCTGCAGCCACTGTGTGATGCTATCATGTAAATATGGGCCAAAATGTCTGAGGAATGTTTCCAGCAACCTTGTCGAATCTATGCAGATCTTCAGGTAACGGGAAGTCCAACCCTAATAATGTGCATCTAATAAAGTTTCATAGTGTATTTACTGAACTGTACCTCTCAACTGTTTTTCAGGTAATTATGTGGGGCATCTCTGCTTAAACTGCACAGAAAATAGAGGGATTGATAGATCAGTGGTTACCATACTGGCTACCAGTGATGGGAATAATGGCATTAAAATAAATGACATTACATTTTTCAGTAATGGGTAATCTAACTAATTACTTTTTCTATTATTACAATGCCGTTATCTTTACACATGACTATTTTTTAGCACACAATGGGTTGAAGCTGTCTTCCTCCTACTGGGAGCTATGGGGGGGGGGGGGGGGGGGGACAATTGCATGAGTGCTGCTGATGAAGTGAAGTAGTCATGGTAAACCAACCAGAGGTAGACTTGGGCGAGTGTTCACATACAAACATATACAGACAGAGGCACAGTCATGGAGATCCCAGTTAATTCAAATTTAGCATTTTTTTAAGTGGAAGTCCAGACATTATTTTTCTCTCAAAGAGAGAAACGTCAAGAATCTCTATGTGAAATGGGATTTATGTCCTGGAACAAAATGCTTTTCCACATCAGCTGTAAGCAATTCGACTACTTTTGTTGCACCTCTCAATGTCAAAGCTGCAACAAAGCTGGTCACCAATAACGACGGTGTTGATGCTAGCAGGCGCAGACCAAACCCAGGTGAGGCTATCGTGAGCTCAGCAAATAACAGAAATGGAGCGACGCCATCTAACAGTCTAAGCTTGGTTTCTCTTCTCCGCAAACATCTGTAGCACAGACTGAGTTAAAAAGACTGATGCTGCCTTTGTCAACAGTCTAGTCAAATTTCTTTAAGTCTCTTATTGCCAAGATACCGGCCAAGGAGGGGTAGGCCCACCAAGCAGAAAGACTTTTTCCAAATACGTAGATACCCAGTACTTTAGTGTTTAGTGTTTGCTGTTAGTTCCTTCGACTAAAGGGCCCATTTATTTAATTATATATTCAGTTTTATAATAAACAATTGAATATGCACTTTAGTATTTTCAAGTATATTTACTAATTTATATTTTAGTATTTTACTTAAGATGGGATCAAAATTATTTTCCATATTTAAACTTTTTTTAAAGTTACTTTTCCTGGTAATTAGTTACTTTTATAATATTGTAACTCATTTGTAACAAGTTACTTTTTGGAAGAAGTAACAGGCAACTATAACTAATTACTTTTTCAAAGTAGCTTGACCAAAACTGATTAGCACTAATTAGCAGGTATCTGTGTCTATCTTACAGACAAGCTTGCTATAGTTAGCATTTCACTCTCCTCTCCATATGTGCTCACTTCTGGTGACAGTTTCAAATCAAGGCTTCACAAACCAATATGCAACATCATGAAGGCTACAGCAGTCTTTCATATAGATTCTACACTTATACATAGTTGTATTAATAACTATAATCCAGTAACAGAAAACTAAAACACACATGCACAACCACTTTTCTTTCCTGGGAATATACTTATCGCCTTTCACTTAAGTGACATTTTGAACTTTTTAATTTTTTGTATTAAAAATGACACTTTCAATAGTGGTATTAATAGGACCAAATAAATAGGAACTGAAAGGAAGATGCTTTTCCTTGTTCTTCAAATGTTTTTAAAGCTAGCAGCAAAAAGATGCATGGCCTTGAGTTGCCTTCGGGCTCTCATCTCTCAGCTCCTGCGCCTGACAGAATCAAAGTTTCCAGGTCAGGGAGGAGCCCTTGATACAGTATTCTGTATCAAGGCAGGAAATCACTGCCGTTGTCGCTCAGATCCCCTATCCATATTTTATGAATATGTGAACTCTAATTATGTTGCCAGTCTGCACATTCATGCTGATTCCATTTAGCAGCCAACCACCACATCTGTATCGGTTCACGGTAACTGTGCTACTTGGAGGACCTGTGAGAGGAAGCTTCTGAAATGTTCTCCCCTGGCATGGCTCTTGAAATATACAAGCCACATACACTCAGTTAATCAAAAGTGAAAGGCCATTAGATGAGAAATAGAATATGTTCCAGTCCACAATCACTCTGCAGAGTCCATGGACAGTCATGTCACTGCTGGATTGGTGACATACTGCCCCCTGCAGACACAAATACAAATCATATATGTGCTTTGCACAAAATGTGTCTCAACTATTGTTTGAAGAGAGAATACTGGCAGCATTTTTAACCCTGAAAGAAAGTTGTCAGGTCAGCTTTCTCTTAACTGGGCATAAAAATCGAATTTATTAAAAATTCAAAGGACCTCCTGACAATAATGCTGTTTCTGCAGAGAAGCTGCTCTCTCTGTGTAGTGCTTCCCTCTGGTGGTTGTGTAAACACATGTTCTCATTTCTAATTCACTGGAGAAATAAGCTCCTTTATTTGACTTAATCCGGAAGAATGGCTTTTCATTACAGCTTGGAAATTATACTTATTATTTTGCAGAGGAAATCTAATCTTCTTCTTAAAATGCTGAAAATTATATGTTTCTGTTGGCAATATTTATGAGCAGCTTCACGTCAAAAGTCATAGACATATTTATTGTACTCACTGAAGTTGTGTGCAATCTTCTGGTTCAGCATAATATGCTGGGTATTATTTGGCTCAACGACACCAAATGTCCGAAGATCTTTAACAGCAAATTGCTTGTGTAAGAGTGATGTGTCGATTTCAATCCTCCCCATGCGTTCCTGTATCCAGAACGATTTTGCAATCTGCCAACAAACAAATGAATTCAGTACTGCAACAATTTAATTTTATGAGGAAATCAATGTTAATATTACAAAAGAACAGCACTTGAAAGAAATAACTGACAGACAAAACAAAGAACAATTCGCAGCAATAATGAAGAAAAAAACAAGCTGAAACTGACCTTTCTGTTTTTGCCGAAACAATAAAACATGTCATTTAAATATGAAAGATTCACACTAATGGGAGCCTTTGTAAGTGCTATACTTGGCTCTGAAAATATGATAATTCAATGACTTGTAATGAATGGAGACAGTTTTACCTTGTCTGGGCCAATAAGATCCCAGTGGAAAACCTTGGTGCATGCTTTTTTTGAATTTAGGTTGAGGGGTAAAGGTGGAGGAGCTGGGATGCTTCGGGGGGGAGGCCCTGCCTCTTGGGCAGGAGACTCTGGGACTGCGGGAGGGGGCTGAAGGATAGCACGGAGACTGTATGGAGGGGAGGTGGGAGATGTCGGACTGGGAGAGGGCAGTGATGAGACCTGAGGTGGGATTATTTGGGGAGAATTCCTCCTGCGAGGTTTAGGAATAGGCTTTGTGTGATCAGCTGGTGGATGGGTTTGCTGAGCTGATAAATTATCTCCATCACTCAGGGGTGGATCTACATTTTTATTATCAGCTGGAGGATAAGTGATGCTGCCAGCACCGAATTCACCACTGGACTCGAGATCTGTATCGTTGTCCTCTGTGTCTTCGGTTATGCTCACTTGTCGAAAGGACTTTTGTTCCATGAACATCTTGGACTTCCTTTTCCACTCTGAACACAGTTTGTCAATAGCTTTGACCCATGCATCCCGTTCCTGTTGCACAGTCCCCAGGGCAACTGTTTCATCTGGCACCTTGAACCTGCAATAAATAAGCAAAACCTAACTACCATTTCTTATTTAGATGACAAAAGTGTGGTAATTAACAGTCCCAGACTCCATCCATTCGCTTATCCTTTTAATTAATTAACAAAGCGCTTTACAATGCCACTATTCATTCACTCTCGCATTCACACACTGGTGGAGGCAGCTACGGTTGTAGCCACAGCTGCCCTGGGGCAGACTGACAGAAGTGAGGCTGCCATATCGTGCCATCGGGATCGAACCGGCAACCTTCCGGTTACAGATGCACTTCCCAACCCCCAGCGCCACAGTCGCCCCACAAACAAATACAGCTGGTGTGACAGAGTTCATTAGCTGCTTGCTTTTGTTATATTTCCACATCTTAATAAAACTCACTCACTGGTACTCATTTTTGTGGGTGATTAGACTGAAAGTGTCAGAGTCGTTACATTTCTGCACTCTGGTGTCACCGTCTGACAGGTGAATCACAGTGGAAACAGGCACCGAGAGTGTCATCTCCCCATCCCTCAACAGGACCAGCGTTAGTTGTCCTGGATGGAGCCGGGCCTCGTATCTGGAATAAAATGGAGGAGTCATGTTTAGTGTAAGCTTTAGATATATCATAATGTATGCAATTTACCGGTGTCTACTGTTTTGGAAGAAATAGAAATGTAAAAAATATAAAACAGCAGCTAGAAATATAAAATACTGGATGTATTCTAAGATAAGCTCATCTGCCTACTACTTCACTGCTAATACCTTCTAGTAATGGGTCAAGTATGAAGAAACATAGAGGAGGAGCCAGTTGTAGGCTCAAATCCAGGAAAGGTTCAGTTAGAGGAACTTTTCTAACTGAAGATAACAGATAAGAGGCTTTCGAGAAAAGAAGCGAGTTAATGTAACACCTGGCTCAAAGATTGTATCAATTTTCCATCAGCAATCAAAATGAAAGCATTTTTCAGGAATGTACTTAAAACTGCTCTCTGGTAATGAATATGTTCTCCTTATTCCTAGATTAATTGAATGCGCTGACTCTGGCACAAAAGGATTCGTTTTTCATTCCTCTGCTGTAGGGCAGAGGAAGGCAATTGCAAATGTGATTTTGATTAAACTTTATTTACATATGCAGTGATCCAACGTTCTTGGGCAATGGGGAATGGAGGATTGTGGACTAGAATTGGTTGGATAAACATTTCGGGGTTCAGAAATACTGTAATCATTTTGTATGACTGTAAAACTGAAATAAAACTCAAGTAAACTTAAGAAACTCAAAACTATCCTAGAATTAGCTTGTAGCATGAGCTACAAGGATTCAAAGTTTATTAAAAGGGATCAATTATGCAGTACATTGATTTTATTCCATAAAATAAAGTGGTGGGCCGTGGCCTGTGGTGCCGCTGTAGGGGAGGCGGACGCACCTGAGCGGCATCTGCAATCACGCCTCGCCACACATATACAGTTATGTCCATAACTTTGACAATGACACATAGTGTACTTATACAAAGTCCCCCTCTTTTGAAGGCTCAAAGGTACTTGTCCAAACTCACATAATTATTATTATGGGGATTTTTTAAATACTTGAATGAAAATTCTTTGGAGTCAATTGGAGCCCATGAACATCGTTAAACGCTGGGTTTCCACTTGAGATGCTTCAGGCACCATCAACTGAGGCTTCTACACTAGTAGCCGTCAAATATTACTGACAAATAACTTCTCATGACTAACAAAACTGTCAAAACTGTCCTGTGGCTGTTTTGTGAGAGCAATGCTTCAATAATAAGCGGACATACATACTTCATCCATTTAAATGATGCCAAGCCTCCTCTGTGCAGCAACAACATCCCTTCTCGAATGCTCTGTGGTGCCTGAGATTGCTCTTGGGATTCTGCATTTTCTTCTCCATGATCATTGTATATGTTATTATAAATTATCTTATTGACAAGCTCCATCATCTGCTCGAAAGAGAGAATCACGAGAATGAAAAGAGTCACTGTGAAACCATCAATGAATGATATGAAATGGTATAAAAGTAAAAGCAAGGCTGTTTTGCATTTATTTTTATAGCTTAAGTGTTTGCAATCAAGAGTCTAAATTCAAAGAGCAATAATCACATCTCAGTAAATCTCAGCAGAAATTGCCTCGGTGAAACAATCTTATTGTCACCTTATGTTTATCCTCCAGCGACGTGGCCTCCAATTCATAATCATGATGTCCTTTAAAGGAAATAGAGTACCTGGAACCCTCTCCATCATCACAACTCTTGACAATAGAGAAGGGAAGTTGCCGCTTAACGATTCCTTTCTCTATGCTGCACACCATTTTGGTCCTGAAATCAATCTGGATGTTCACAATGTGAGTGATTAAATGAGCATGTCTGAAGTGTGCACTGTGTGGCATTAAAACATTTATTACTGCCTCGCTTTGGTGATTAATCTGCTTTCAGTAATGTACCATCGTGATGTAAAAAATCTAATTTGGTCATTACATTAGATTACACAAATCGACAAGTACAATTCCCATCAGCCCAGCCTGACTTTATCTTTAGTGCTAGTTAGCAATGCTAACATTTTTGTGTGTGAAAGAGAGAATCTGGAACTTGCAGAATCCTCGGCCTCTACATTTATATGGATTGCCTGTTAAATTTTTTACTACTGCACTCTGCCAGAGGAGCTTTGCATGTTTCAAAGAGTAAAATAATCCTTCTTCATCTTGTACCTGTACCTTCTTCAGCCCCTGTTCTCCTTAAGCCCCCCCTTAAAGATTCCTTCTCTGGTGCCTCGCAACAACAGGTGGGTGGAGTACAGCCAGAGCACGCAGCTGACCATGTTAAGGGTTGCTCTGTCACCTCAGAGAGCTAAGAGCAGCCTGAAGCCTGAGGTCATGGTCTACATTCCTGTTTCATTTGTTATGCAATTGGATGCCTACAGTGAGTTTTTTGCTTTTGTTTTGAACTCACCTGTAAAACCCGTTTCTGCCACCTGTAGCGGCCATGCTTGTAAACGCTAAAGTTGTACTGAGATTCTAGTTCCTGCAAAAACAACCAATAAACAACATTACATATATGAATACTTAGAGGGAAATCACCACTTAAGGACAATGTAGAACCACTAGATTACACTATACTGGATTACACAAGGACACTGCATTATTGTTTCTTCCTAAACCCTTGGACTACCTTCCACAAAATTGTGTTTGAACTGATCCAGCAGGCTTTGCAGCTTATTAGCAAAACAACGTTTATAAATAGCAGAAGAAGATGCAGTACTATATTTTTTAAAGTCAGGTTAACTCCAGCATCAGACTTTTAAAGCCATCTGCAAAGTTTCTGGTGGTATATCTACATATAAATTACATTCCTTTACCTGTGTCTGTCGCATGTTGGTTATTTGCAGGGACATGTCGACTATAACAGTTTAGTTAGTTAGTTAGATCAGTAGCTTAAGGGCTGGTGTTTATAATTTGATTCTTACATGGAATATTGTTCGTTCTGTTGTCCACTCATACGGTATTATCCAGGAAGAAGAGACATTAGAGGGTGAATTAGACATTAGACAGTCCATTTTGGGTTTGCTTTTAAACCATATCTGGCTGTCTTGAATGGATCGTTTACTTCTTGTAATATTTGTGAGAATTTAAGCTTTATCTGTGCTATTAAAAAAACCACTTATGAAATTATACACTTAATATAAACGGAGCAACAACCTGGAAAGTTTACTTTAAATTCCCAACTGACTGTCATTTTTCTTTAGCTTTAACTACGACACACTCCACTTAATCCCCCACTCATCTAGAACTGTTTAGTGTTGAGCACATGAAATAAAACTACACATATCTACGTATAGTGAATATTTAAACACTTTCAGGGAAAACTGAAAACCTGCAGGTTTCACTCTCCATCTCGTCACATACTGGTGGTCTGGACACATGGGGAACCCCAGATCCTGTTTACGGTATCTTGTGTTGTGTTATGCTACTGCATTATGGTCAAAGCTTGTTTCACATGACTCATAATACAAAACAATGCAAATTCTATCCACAAGATCCCTTTTTTTTCTTCTTTCTTTTTAATTTTTTGAGTTTTCAACATTGAAACCACACCCATGTCACACTCAAACTGAAGTCACCATGAAAATCGTGTACCTGCTTAGGAAAAATGAGGGTTACCTTGTCATCTGTCATCTTCTGTTCTCTGTCCATCCTTGCCTGCTGCAGAGCGTCATCGATTGATAACTGTCCACTCTTCACCTTGTTCAGGATGTCTAGTTGCATCTCATTGCTCAACTGAAAACATAAAAATGTAAATAGATGAAGACTTTATCTTTGTCTGGTTGATTTTCTTTCCTTTTTCACCCACATTTCAAAGGTCATCCCAATCTCAAAACAAGCATTCTGTGTGTGATTTATTTCTTCATATTTTAAAAAAGTGACAATATTGAAAAACCACAGAAAAATAAATTATTTAATATCACAGCAAAGAGCTGTCACGCTCTCACCATAAGCACTATCCACAGGTGCACTGCTTAAGTTTTCCTTTAGATTTTCATAAAGATGGCACTGATTTCTCAGCATCGCAGTATGAGCAATGCCAACATCTGTCTGTCTAACCACACTGATAAGCCATTGTGTTGTAACATTATCAGAAACCATTTAAAAGGTCTATTCCAGGAACATACTTTCACACTTCTGAGTAATGTCTGCTCCTATCTTTGGGAAATTTCTATCAAAAAGGAAGTCAAGTAAAATTGAGGAAGTAAAATGCTAAAGAGACACTGGTGTGCTAAAACAGAGAATTGTCTGCTCTTGCTGTGGACCTGCACATGTGACGTTAGTGAAAGCAAGGCAGCTATTCTGTAGAATCACTATTACAGTAAAGCTGTTGTTATTTAATGACTCATCTGCAGAAAGAGCTTGGCACTTCCTTAATTCATAAGCTGATTCTTACCTGTGGCATGCCCCCAGTGTACTTCTCCATCCTGGGTGGGTTGTCTTTTCTCTTTGATCCTAAAGTTGGCATCCTAGCTGGTTTAGATTATCTACAAAATGCTACACAGTTTCTCACTTCAGCAAGACGTTTCTCCTTTACTGCAAATATAGATTCACAGTATTGTGTCTTGTTTTGTTTGTCATGCAGCCTAAACAGAGGTATACTTGACGACTGCGGGAAAAAAAGAAATGTGCTATGATTTGTAGGATTCCTTCTACCACCGCCCACTTTCAACGCAGGCTAAATTTGTTCCTGCTTAGGTTGTTTAGCCACACCTACAGCAGCCAGCGCAAAGACTTTATCTCCAAATAGCATACATTTCCAGGCAGGTTACATGTCTTAACTGGCAGGACATGGTTTTACCTCTTCTGTTGTTTTTTCTATCCATTGGAGAGTGCGAGGGAACCCATAATTTTGAGTGTTCATATGAAATGCAATAAAAGTACTAAAAATGTATCTCCTTTTTTCAAAGAAAGAATTACTTTGCTTGAATTATTATAGCATAGGTTTGAAAATATGTATTCATTAATTTAAAAGTTAAAATATTATGAGATGTACAGGATTTAAAACTTTACAGTTCCAAATCACACAGTGCAAAGACTGTAAACATCTGGTTGGGATTCATAGTGTGAGGTGTTTTTCCTGCATAGGTTTGTACACATGTCTTTATGTACACATGTCTTTATGTACACATGTTCATTGAGTACATGATTATTGTGTTTTTTGCACTGCATACATTATACTGTAGTTTTAAAAGCTAACTTTGAGTACTGTTTATTTGCTGTGTACATCAATTTTATGTCATTTTGTACCATTTTCTTTTTGTAGTTCCTTTTCATAGAGATTGCATCTGAGAAGTTCCTTTTTTTATTGTTTTAATCTTCATAAATCTATTGCTATGCTTTTTTGGTGTCGTTTTTTTCATCCATTGTTCATCCAGTTTCCTCCTTTTATCCAGTTCAGGGTCACAGGGAGGGGACTGGAGTCGGTCTCAGCTATCACAGGGTGAAAGGCAGGTGCACTTGTCATGGCCCTGGCCATAATGTGTCTTGGTGGCTGTTTCTTGTTCTGTGTCTTTAAGTCTCTGCAGGTCCCTGATTGGATTAGCTGATGGCTGCTAATTGGTCCCCTATTCATGTGGTTGCTTTCAAAATCCCTCAACAGCAGTTGTCCCAGGGCAGCAACTGACAGCAGCAGACCTGACCCTGGCCTCAAAACTCTGTGATATTTGTGATTCTCGTGACCTATCGAGCTTGTATATAGTGTGTAAATCAGCCTTCTCTTGTAAATAGTCACTGAAGCCGAAGGGGTGAGCTGCCTTGTTGTTTTCTGTATTGTTTCCTCCTGTTTATTCAGTTAGGGAGTTAGGTGTGGCATTTGTCTTTTGTTTGTTCTTTTCATCACGTAGGGTTTAGGTAGCACCTCCTTTACTGATTAAGCTGGTTTTGTTTGTTATGTTGGCCTTTGTTCACCCCGGAGTCACGCTTCAGTTTAAACAATAAACCACTGTTCACTAAGAAATCGTTTCTCCTCTGTGTATGGTTTTGGGGACCAGGGCGGGGTCAATCTTTTCAACTCTTATGTTACGTTCCTGTACCCCTAGACTGGGGCGTAACAGCACCCTGGAGAGGTCACCAATCTGTCACAGGATAAACATACAGAGTTAGACAGCTATCTCACATTCATACCCTGAGACCATAAGCCTAACTTCATGCATGCACCTTTTTTTCTGACCATGAAATGATCAGAAATAATGTAATAAAGTTATTGTATTGTATGTATTGTGTACAAATTACTTATCTGAGAGCTAGTGTACAATAGAGTTATTTTACTGCATATTTACTTTTTTAATTGATAGCTGAAAGTATACTCACACTAAAAAAAACTGTAAGTAATGAAGTTCATCTCATCGACTTTATCTACAACAAAGTTTATGAAGAAAATCCATTATAGTCAGTTTAGGAGAGGAAAAAAGCTTTAAAACAGATAAATGGATAAATGGCAAAATAGATAAGACAGTATCTAGACCTTCATCACTTCACCAGTGAAACAGGCTATTTAGAATACAGAACATGATTAGTTTGCGCAAGTACAGGGATTTTTTCTAGGCACACAAATCCCCGTGCATTTAAATAGGAAAAAAGGGGGCAACGCCTTCATGTTATAGTATCTTAAAGTATAATTCATGAGAAGTACTTTTTTGCTATGGATAGATATTCTGTGATTAGTAAATCTGAAATCTGTGAAACGAGTTAGCTAAATGGGGTAAAAAAAAATAAAAAAAAAGAAGAAGAAGAAGAAGAAGAAGAAAAAAAAAGTACCTTTCAAAAAATTCCAGATTTAGTTTTGTTAATGTTAATCTGTTCATATTCCTCAGAAATTTACAGGACAGTGGTGACATTTTTAAAATGGGAACAAAGCAGGACACTGAAAGGGAATCTGTACTGGAATTTCCAAAAACCGCAGTGCTGTGACGTGGTGACGTCGCAATGATTTTTGGCTGCTTACGGTACCTGTACCGTAATTGCAAGAGTATAGCGCAACAGAATGTAACACCTGCTGCTGTTTCATTCGATTTGGCGAAGAAGCAGCTCGCGTTGGTCATAGATATTTTAAAAACGTTACATATAAATATTTTACATCTATATATAAGAGAAAAGCAGCCTTTTAAGACAAACAATGTTCAACAGCAGCTGCATTGGGGAAAGCCCGCTCACGAAACTCTTATAGGGAAATCCCTGGTGGTGGTGTGGTGGGTTTAAGAAACTATCACAGAGTAGGTGTGGTCAAAAACGAACAAAACAACAAAAGTCATTGTACTTTCCACTTTTGTTAGATAAATATAAAGTGCTTAAAGTCCATTAATAATCATTATTATTTCCTTACAATAATAATCTCATCATTTCAAAATACTGCATGACTACTATGAGTAAAACAGTACCATACATGTGGCTTATATGTATATATAACATAACACATGCATCATATGTATAACATATAAAGAGTGTTTGAGCTTCAACGTGCCGATTATTAATATTCAGAATGTGATAGAAGTCTGCTTTTGTATTCACCTGGAGTGGAAATTGTCCTGGAAATCACCGAAAATCTGAGGTGCTCATCTGAAAGTACTGTTATTACGTTGTGTGAAACAGTTGTAAGGACACTGCACATGCCAACATCAGGACAGGAAGTCATATATGAGACATCAATACTTTTTTTTTTTTTTAATTATTGCATTTTTGAAAGATTTATAGAATACAGATCTTTCAATAAAAATGTACATGTTTTTTTTTCCACTTTGTGCTACCTAAAATAAAGCTTTAATAAAGACTGGTGGAGTGGTGTTCCTATAACAACCTGGACCTTAACATCTCAAAAAAAGAAAGAAAAAAAAGATGGTAATTCACTTCAAAATATCAAGGTGTGTCTGCTATCTGTAAACATGGTGGGCAAATTGAGAGATTTAAGTGCAACATGTTTCTCGCATCACACCTCTGATATCACCTCATCAAAAAACATCTCCCATTAGGTAAAAAAAAAGGCCGAGCAGAAACTCTTCTTCCTGGTGTAGCACTTATGTGGAGTTACATAAAGTACCAATGGATAATTACTAAAGTAATAAGCAATTTGGGCTAGTGTCAGAAGACTGAGAACGACTCTTAGAGCTCTGGTACACGAATGGCAGAGAAACCAGACAAACACAGTTATGTGGCTTTAAAAGTACTTTAGTGATGTTAAGCCTTGTAAAAGAAATTTGTAAACAACACAGTATTACAACAGGTTTTAACAGAATGTCAAGTATAAAAATTTCCCCCAAAGTAGCAAAAAAAAATAGAATTAAATAAAATTGTGCACAAGTAAAAGAATTAGTCTTTTTTAAGTCCAAATGGTACCGGTGGGGCCCATAGAATTCGTCTGACAAGGAGTGTGTGTGTGATTGTCTGTCCTACCGTACTACTTGTACAGTAGAGGATTGTAGTCCATCAATGTGCAAATGAGTGTGCGTGTACATGTATATCGTCTCCTAGGATCTTGGGTTGGCTCGCCATCCAGTGAACACTGGAACACTCTGGGTTCTGGAATCGCTGACCTGGTCTTTGGATTCGTCCCATATAAAAACCTGACCTATAAACAATGGCCAAATATATGTCACATGCCCTTTAAGGATAACTCTCACAAATTAAACTAAAGTAGTGTCACAGTGCAGTAACTACTATTCAGATCAGCTATCATCAATTCAATCATCATCAGTTCAGTCATGTTGTACAACATTAAAATATCAAGTTTCAAAGGTCAAAGTAGCAATATCCAAAATTTCACAGTATCAAGGTTCAATTATTTGTAACCTGCAGTAACATTAAAGATTATCTACAAGGTTTTAAACATTCAGGAATTATAGTCACCATATAATTCACTTTCATTGTAAACATTAATTACATCGATCAAAATAAACTCACTGTACATATATATCTAATCACAAATAAATAAGTATATTACCCCTTTTAAGAAATGGAATAATATGCAAATGCTTATCAGAAATTGAACAAAGTGCAAATAATCAATTTCAATAACACGTAAACACAAGGACTCAGTCCACAAATAGGAGTATTAAAATAGACGTGCTTAATCCCGCTTGTACCATAGGCCTACTAGTACAAGTGGAAATACACTAAAAATTACCTCCAAGTGTTCAATACTGAGTATTGTAAAACAACCGATTGACATCAAAATTTAAACAGGAAGCAGGATAAAGTCTGCTTACAATTATCTCTCATAAAGTTATTTTTAGCTGCTTTAACCATTTACAACTTTTCACATGTTAATGACTTAGTTAATGCTCTAACTAGCATAACAACAGTGCGTTTCAGAGACATCGAACAACTGTACCCACACTCCGCACATCACGTGTCTGATTAGCCACATTTAGCTTACCGCCGTCGAGTGGATGCTCAGCATTTACATGGAGCCACAGCTCAGTAAACCCTCCGGTTTCGCTCTGCCCTTGACAACAACAAGTGCAAATACATAATTTGTGAAAAATATCAGTTTAGATGGTATTTCTTTTAACTCGTTAGAGGTTAATTTCTCCAGCTTACCGATAACAAAAGTTTTAGTCCGTCTGCTCTGTTCGGCTGTAGAAGCAAGAGACTGAAAACTTGGGAGCTGGTACTAAGGAGGGACAAGAGCTGCCTAGAGCTTCACCGATTGGCTGACATGTGAGGAGTGGAGTAAAACAATAGGCTCTCATCAGAGCTCATCAACCCTCTGAGAAACTTAACCCTTGTTTGACCAGAGCATATCATATATAATCTGCATCCCTTCTATGTTTAAATAATTATTTTGATCTCATTTCACTTTCATTAACCGGGACAGTAAGAACAGAACAATGAACATTAAATGTTTTAATTTTTCTTCTCTTTCTGTTTGAGATGATTTTAGGAACTGGGTTACACCCTCCCCTCTTGAATTCATGCAAGTCCCTTTGCATGTCTACTGTGAACTGCATCATCTAAGAACAATAATTCAGCTTTAGAATTTAAAGAGTCAATGAAAGCTGTGGTTAAACCCTGAAATAATGATTTGACCACAGTGACAAGGGGATTTCCCAATTCAGCATAGTCTAGCCTTTTTGGTGGCTGGCGACTTCTTTCTGATCTTCGAACAGGAATTTCTTTGCTTGTTTGTTCATCTCTCTCTTTGTTTACTGTTTCCCTGTCAAATATCAAGTCCTCTCCTTCCTCATCACTCCCTAACATGTCCGAAAGAAGTAGGATTTGTTCATCCCTCATGTCAGGGCGATCCGTAGAAGGTAAGTCTCTTTCCTTTTCAGGTTCGTCATTTCCGGGTAAGTCTCTTTCCTTTTCAGGTTCGTCATTTCCGGGTAAGTCTCTTTCCTTTTCAGGTTCGTCATTTCCGGGTAAGTCTTCCCCATACAAGGCTTCTCCATAACTCGCAATCTGATTGTCATAAGGTTGGTTATGGTCAGCATGACTGGCTGGAACAACATCGGAGATGGTGTCTGCACAAGCTGGAGCATTACCAGCCAACTTGTCTTGATCTGCAGTCACATCATCTTGACCAAGACTTGATTTATGGGTCAGCAGAAGATCTCGCTTGACAATGTACGCCGAGTCATTTGGCACTGATCTATCTGTAAACCAGTGGACTGAAACAATATCATCCTCGTCCGAGGGGTGATCTGCTCTTTCATTGTCTTTCTGAGTGGTCCGTCGCGTTCTGGGCCTTTTCTTGGGTTCTGGTTGTTCAGGTTTCACTTCCTTGGCTGCAGAGAGGAACCCACAAGGGAGTAAGAGGTCTCTGTGTAGGGTGCGTATGGGGCCATCCCCGCCCTCTGGTTTAACGGTGTAGACAGGGAGGTCTCCAGCTCGTTTCACCACCACATGGACGGTCTGCTCCCATTTATCGGCGAGTTTGTGTTTTCCTCGAATGCGTATGTTCCTGACCAGCACTCGGTCCCCGATTTCCAAGGTAGATGTGGTCACATGTTTGTCAAATCTGGTTTTGTTCCTTTTGGCTACCTTTGCAGCACTCCGTGTAGCTATTCTATAGCTCTCCTCAAGATGGGATTTGAGGTCCTTAACATATTGGGAGTGTGACTTGTTTTGTTGTTCTCTCACAGGTAAACCGAAAGCCAAATCGACAGGCAACCGTGGCTGACGCCCAAACATCAGCTCATACGGTGTGAATCCAGTTACCTCGTTCTTGGTACAGTTGTACGCATGAACTAAAGGCTTTACAAAATCCTTCCAATGTGACTTGTCTTTGTTCTCCAGAGTTCCAAGCATACTTAAGAGTGTTCGGTTAAAACGCTCCACCGGGTTGCCCCTGGGGTGGTACGGCGTAGTCCGAATCTTCTGTATGCCTGCTACTTCACACAGCCCCTTGATCAACTGAGACTCAAAATCAGGCCCTTGATCGCTGTGTAATTTTTCAGGAATGCCATAGTGTACTATGAAATGGTCCCACAGACACTTTGCGACAGTCCAAGCTTTTTGGTTCGATGTTGGGATAGCGACTGCATATTTAGTAAAATGATCTGTGATGACAAGAACATCTTTCACATTACTGCTGTCTGGTTCAATGGATAGGAAATCCATGCAGACTAGCTCGAGGGGTCTTGTCGTCATGATATTCACCAAAGGTGCAGCCTTCTCAGGTAACGTTTTCCTGCGCACACACCTGTGGCAGGTCTTTATCTTTTTCTCCACATCTGAGGACATTCTTGGCCAATAGAACCTGGCTCTGACCAGATCGAGTGTGCGCTCTATTCCCATATGACCCATATTGTCATGTAGGCTTGTCAACACAGACTCTCGCAGGTCTTCAGGTAAGACCAACTGGTAATGTTTATTACCGCCTTCTCTTCGTGTTCTGTAGAGAATGTCATTGCACAGCTCGAACCTGTTCAACTCTCTCAGCAACAGGACTACGTCTGGAAGTTCTTTCCTCAATGTGGGAGGGGGTTTCTCCCCACTCTCCATCTGGGTAATAACATGTCTGATGCACCGATCAGATCTCTGGCTGTCTCTGAGATCTGCCGGTGACAGGTGGGGAATGATGTGTAAGCCTCCCAATGTTTCTTCTTGCTCAAAGCTGTCAGGTATAGCATCTCCAGAAATGGCAAGACTTTCGACAAGGGTTATACCTGCATCATCACCCAAAGCTTCAGAGGTGGTTGAATGATAAACAAACTGTCTCTCACAGATAGCATGAACAACGTCCTGATCGACTGAGTCAATATTGTCTGGATCTGACAGATGTTGTTTTGCGAACTGGCATATCCGGTCTCTCTCTTTTTGAGATGTAAGGTCATCAGGTAGCCTGCCATGAGGACGACGCGAGAGTCCATCGGCATCTCCATTTTGTTTTCCAGAACGATACTGGAGTCTGAAATTGAAGGTAGAGAGGGACGCCAACCACCTGTAACTGGTTGCATCGAGTTTTGCTGAGGTGAGGATGTAGGTCAGAGGGTTTGAGTCTGTGACAACGGTGAACTGATTGCCATAGAGGTAGTCACTCAGCTTCTCTGTTACAGCCCACTTTAAAGCCAAAAACTCGAGCTTATGTGCTGGATAGCGGGACTCACTACTTGACAAACCTCTACTCGCATAGGCGATAACCCGCAGCTGTCCCTCCTGCTCCTGGTATAAGGCTGCTCCAAGGCCCGTAGTGCTCGCATCCGTATGAAGGATGTAAGGCAGCTTTGGGTCAGCAAAGGCCAGGACTGGAGGCGACGTTAGCTTGTCAATGATAGTCTCAAATGCTTTCTGGCATGCAGGGGTCCACCGTCCATAAAACGGCTCCTTTGGATCATGATACTGATTACTCCTCCCTTTTGATTTGCAATGCTTCCTCAGTGGTGGATAACCGGACGTTAGATCGTTCAGCGGTTTCACAATACTTGAGTAGCCTTTAACAAACCGTCTGTAATATCCACAGAACCCAAGGAAGGATCTCAGCTCCTTAAGGTTCTGAGGGACTGGCCAAGTTTTAAGTGTGGCTGTCTTTTCTGGGTCAGTTTCTACTCCGTGTTGAGAAACAACATGCCCCAAGTACCGAACTGAGGACTGGAAGAACTTGCACTTCTCGGGGGACAGCTTTAAGCCATACTCCTTTAAGCGTTCCAGGACTTTCATGAGTCTGGCTTCATGCTCCTCAAGGGTTTTCGAGAAAACTATGAGATCATCCAGGAAAACAACAACTTCCTTCAGATTTATGTCTCCCATGCATCTCTCCATAAGCCTCTGAAAAGTACTTGGCGCGTTTGTCACTCCCTGTGGCATACGGTTGAACTCCCAGAAACCTAGTGGACAGACAAAGGCAGTCTTGGGCTTGTCACTCTCTGCAACTTCGATCTGATAATAGCCGGATTTAAGATCGAGTGTACTGAACCACTTGGAACCTGAGAGTGCGGTGAAGGTGTCATCCAGTCTTGGGAGGGCGTATGCATCTTTCACTGTTTGTAAGTTTAACTTACGGTAGTCAACACACAGACGTACCTGACCGTTCTTCTTCCTGACCACAACAATTGGCGAAGAGAATGGGGACTCGCTCTCGCGGATTACTCCAGTTGCGAGAAGCTCTTGCAAATGCTTTCGAACAGCCTCTATGTCGTGCGGGTGAATCGGTCGGGCTCTGTGTTTGAATGGTGTCTCATCTGATAGCTTAATGTGGTGTTTGACCTTGTCCGTCCTTCCAAAATCCAGATCAGTCTGGGCGAAGACCTCTGGCATACTGCTCAGCTTTTGAGTAATGCGGTCTTTCCAGTCAGAAGGGATGGGAGAGTCGGCAAAGTCAAATGTCACACTAGAGGTCCTGGATGGTTCACACTCTGATGGCTCACTCACAATTTGTTTGTGAGATAGGACAGTCTGTATTGCACTGAGTTCTGCAATCACACTCCTGGCTGGCTCGCCACTTTTGTAGCACTTATGTGGAGTTACATAAAGTACCAATGGATAATTACTAAAGTAATAAGCAATTTGGGCTAGTGTCAGAAGACTGAGAACGACTCTTAGAGCTCTGGTACACGAATGGCAGAGAAACCAGACAAACACAGTTATGTGGCTTTAAAAGTACTTTAGTGATGTTAAGCCTTGTAAAAGAAATTTGTAAACAACACAGTATTACAACAGGTTTTAACAGAATGTCAAGTATAAAAATTTCCCCCAAAGTAGCAAAAAAAAATAGAATTAAATAAAATTGTGCACAAGTAAAAGAATTAGTCTTTTTTAAGTCCAAATGGTACCGGTGGGGCCCATAGAATTCGTCTGACAAGGAGTGTGTGTGTGATTGTCTGTCCTACCGTACTACTTGTACAGTAGAGGATTGTAGTCCATCAATGTGCAAATGAGTGTGCGTGTACATGTATATCGTCTCCTAGGATCTTGGGTTGGCTCGCCATCCAGTGAACACTGGAACACTCTGGGTTCTGGAATCGCTGACCTGGTCTTTGGATTCGTCCCATATAAAAACCTGACCTATAAACAATGGCCAAATATATGTCACATGCCCTTTAAGGATAACTCTCACAAATTAAACTAAAGTAGTGTCACAGTGCAGTAACTACTATTCAGATCAGCTATCATCAATTCAATCATCATCAGTTCAGTCATGTTGTACAACATTAAAATATCAAGTTTCAAAGGTCAAAGTAGCAATATCCAAAATTTCACAGTATCAAGGTTCAATTATTTGTAACCTGCAGTAACATTAAAGATTATCTACAAGGTTTTAAACATTCAGGAATTATAGTCACCATATAATTCACTTTCATTGTAAACATTAATTACATCGATCAAAATAAACTCACTGTACATATATATCTAATCACAAATAAATAAGTATATTACCCCTTTTAAGAAATGGAATAATATGCAAATGCTTATCAGAAATTGAACAAAGTGCAAATAATCAATTTCAATAACACGTAAACACAAGGACTCAGTCCACAAATAGGAGTATTAAAATAGACGTGCTTAATCCCGCTTGTACCATAGGCCTACTAGTACAAGTGGAAATACACTAAAAATTACCTCCAAGTGTTCAATACTGAGTATTGTAAAACAACCGATTGACATCAAAATTTAAACAGGAAGCAGGATAAAGTCTGCTTACAATTATCTCTCATAAAGTTATTTTTAGCTGCTTTAACCATTTACAACTTTTCACATGTTAATGACTTAGTTAATGCTCTAACTAGCATAACAACAGTGCGTTTCAGAGACATCGAACAACTGTACCCACACTCCGCACATCACGTGTCTGATTAGCCACATTTAGCTTACCGCCGTCGAGTGGATGCTCAGCATTTACATGGAGCCACAGCTCAGTAAACCCTCCGGTTTCGCTCTGCCCTTGACAACAACAAGTGCAAATACATAATTTGTGAAAAATATCAGTTTAGATGGTATTTCTTTTAACTCGTTAGAGGTTAATTTCTCCAGCTTACCGATAACAAAAGTTTTAGTCCGTCTGCTCTGTTCGGCTGTAGAAGCAAGAGACTGAAAACTTGGGAGCTGGTACTAAGGAGGGACAAGAGCTGCCTAGAGCTTCACCGATTGGCTGACATGTGAGGAGTGGAGTAAAACAATAGGCTCTCATCAGAGCTCATCAACCCTCTGAGAAACTTAACCCTTGTTTGACCAGAGCATATCATATATAATCTGCATCCCTTCTATGTTTAAATAATTATTTTGATCTCATTTCACTTTCATTAACCGGGACAGTAAGAACAGAACAATGAACATTAAATGTTTTAATTTTTCTTCTCTTTCTGTTTGAGATGATTTTAGGAACTGGGTTACACCGGGAATTCTCAAACAGGACCACCTCCCTGCAACAACTGATAATTAGTAGCCATCATCACAGTGGTTGTAGAGCAGAAACCTGGAATGATCTGCAGAGGGTAGTAAAAGCAGACGAGTGTGTCATCTACCACTTCTGATTGACCAAACCTTGGCACCACACTGAGAGCCAGGGCAGGAATGCAACCCACCCTAAATGCTGGAAGATTCAAAGCTATAAAATGCAGACCAAAACAAACTAAAAGCAACTGCTTTAACCCAAAATGTATCACCCCCTGCAAATGACTCAGTGATTGCAATATGACTGAGCTTGACTAGTGCATCATTTGTCTATTAGCATTGATTTTAAGGAGAGTTATACACAGGTAATACACAAATGAAAAGGTAATGGTAACACCTGTACGTCTGTGAATAGATCCCAGCCACATGAATCCTAGACATGAGTTTTTGGGGGTTGTACAGATCCTGTTACAAATGGCTGTACATACACAGAAAAGCTGATGCCAAAAACAGCCAGCTGCTGCATAATAGAACAGTACTTTCTGCCTAATGAGCCTCAAGAATAAGAAACAGTACTTCTAACAGTTAGGCTGTAAAAAAGAAATCAAAAACTGGAAATAAAGTTGCAGCCACTTTGTTGTAATTTAAAAGGGAAATTTGTTACAGTCTATATATGATATATAGACAGGCAAAGGTAAAGACCCTACAGAGAAACCCCCAACAATTAGATGATCCCTTTTAACAGGAAAAACATCATTTTAACAGGGAAAAAAAATCCCCCCAAAACAAAACCAAATCTGGCTCAAGCAGGGACTGCCATGTGCTGCAACGGGTGAAGGGAAAGACAGAGAGAACAGATGCAAAGTGTGGGAGAGAGAAGACAAAATTCAAAGCAGTATTGGTATATAAATACATAACTGGAGAAGAAATGCTCAGAAGTCACATGGCAATCTGAGTCTAAAGCAGCATCACCAAAAATCCAAATATCATAAAATGCACTGCTGTTCTTGGTGGGGATTAGCACACAGCTGTGAACAATGTTTAAATGCCAGAAGTAGCAAGCTTTTAAAATAATAAAGATTGCTACAAACCTCTACATGCAAAGATGGGTGACTTTCCAATACACTGTGCTTTTTAATTTCTTTCCGTTATTTCTAAGGGGTTTGGTGAGGCGTGATCTTCAAATGGGTGCTATGATTTCACTGGGTCGGACCTACTTTTACTTTCAGAACTGCCTTAGTTCGTCCTCAGACATACTTAATACTACTACTGGAGTAAAGCAGCAGAGTAGCTCTTCTTACTCCATCAGAAAAAGACCCACTCTTTATTTGTGCAAACAATGTGCCAGTCAAGCGTGCTTCCTGTTGTGTGAAACAACGCTTTGTCGCAGAGGAATTCTATTTAAAGAGGATTTAGTACTACTTCTGGGTATTTTAGAAAATAGCTGAAGAGGAGTACAAGCTTCACGTGCTTTTACAGGAAACGGTCAAGGAAAAGCACCGCGCGTAGCTCCTCCCACACCGTATAAACAGAACACGTCGCCTAAATAAGTTCACAGACAGACTGTGAACACTTACAGAGGTGTGCGCTGTTGTACTCGACGCTATTCAAAATGGATTTTAAGTTTATAGCGCTGCTTATACTGATCGGGTCTTTCATGGTGAGTAAACCGATTAATGCTATGTTTTTGTTTTTACAGGGATCGGTTTTGACCTGCGACAACTTAAAGTAGCACGATTTCAGATTATTTCTTCTTAACGTGTTATTATACGCTATAATGTGTGCTAATTATCGTATCCATCTGTTACTTTACTGTGTTATATTATTGTCAAAATCCTGCTTTTCCCCTGTAAAGTCAAAACCTAATGCTACAGTTACGTTTCATGAGGTGCTTTCACTTTCGATTTCCCGGCAGTGGAGGGTTTGGACAAAGACGTGACCTTGTGTGAATCCCGATTTGCGAATATTTGTTAGTAACGTTACGAACAGCGGTGCACCTGGCTGCGTGCATTTAAAGCAGTTAACAGTTGGCTGAATCTTTGGGGCTTTCCACCACGCCCCTCGCAGTCTACCCTGAGGAAGTGAATCTAACATTATCAACATAGAGAAACTCAACCGATACTCGAGATCACACAAGGGCTAACTACCTCTTATTTAAATGTAATGCTTTTCTGTTGCAGGGAATGACTGTTGCTCAGGCCAGCTGTGACCCAGAAACACAGTATGAAAAGGACGGTCAGTGCTGTCTCATGTGTAAGCCAGGTACGAAAACACTTTTCCTATGAAGGAAATTAAAATAAAACATCTGCTTTCTTGTTATTTATAACATAATGTCACCAAATTGAACTTGACAGATACATAAACAACAAATACAAGATTAAGAGCCATATCGAAGGCATAACTGCACTAATAGCATCCAATCTTTCTTTTTTCAAGTAATAAACATTTAAAGTAGCATGTATAAGAAAAAACCTAGCAGCAGGAAGCATGTGGTCGACAACTGTCTTTTTCAGACAGCATGATCACTGTTACTAAAGCTTTGCTTTTGCTTTCATTTTGGCTGCTTTTACACAAGCATTTCAGCTCTGAAAATGTTCCTCAGGACCTGTGTGTCAAAAGGCTAACATGCACATCAAACATTTCAAAAGATATACATATTATAGCCAAATGTGCATTTCCAACAAGCTAGTTGTTGCCTTTAGTCATGCCTCACTCATGGTCTGTACTAGCAGCACCCTCACCTAAAACAAACTGAATATTTGCACCAAGTGAGAATTCATCTTTCCTGTCTTGTGCTATGTGTCCGTATAAAAAGAAGGCGAAACTGAAACAGTTGATTTCTTACACTGGAGGCAGACATTTTGACAAAAGACCCTTTCATTCATTTTTTGAGGAGAATTACTTTAGGTTGAGATTTCCAAACGACAGTAATTACTCTTCTTTAATTTATTATCAGTGTGAGTGTCTTCCAGCTTTATGGACTTTTGGTGGAACACAAAAGACATTTTAAGATGACAGCAGAGACACTGAGAAGTTGCGATCCTGCTATTTTAACATCTCAGAATAGAGTAGCTTATAGAAAAAACAACCTAGTAATTGCTACTGGGAAAAGGGGCCCTCGTAATCCCAAAGACAATGTGAAGCATGTAAACAAACCAAATATAACGTGTTGATTAAAAGGTGTTAGGGTTTGTTAGAACCAGATAAGCCAACCATCACCTAGTTGACTTGACTTTGTCATATTTCCCTAAAAGGTCCATTGATTACCTAAACTCAGAAATCCCAATTTACTAATTACTCAGGATAAATAAAATACTTGCAAATAATATACTTGATTCTAACTCTGCATATCTTGTTTTGCAGGGACTAGCATGTCTACAGAAGATTGTAAGAATCCTCAATGTCAACCTTGTCTGGATAATCACTACCAGGATAAATACACAACGAAAAACAAGTGTCTGCAGCAGCCTTACTGTGATAGAAGTAAGAAATTGTGACAAATTACCTCAAACTGTTCCGATATAGTGTGTCTGTGTATACTGGGACAGAGAGAGGCTTCTCTTTAATGTTGCTCGCCTTACAGCGTAAACCTTTTTTGTCATTTAGATAAAAACTTTGAGGCTCAAGTCCCAAAAAGCAAGACAGAGAGATCCATCTGCAAGTGTAAAGTGGGATTCCACTGCTCCAGTGAAGAATGTATTACCTGTGTGGAACACACAGTCTGTCAACCAGGATATAGAGCTAAAGTCATAGGTACCAACATCCTCGTGACTGAACATTTGTTTAATTCGTTTTAAGTTTTTTATTGTGCGAATGAGTCTCATTTTTTGAAAATGATTTTTGATATTCAGGCAACAACTCACAGGACACTGAGTGTGAAAAATGTCCAGACGGGACATTTAACAATAATGCGTCGTGGTATGCTCAGTGCCACAAATGGACAGAGTAAGTACACATTTACATTAACATGTGAACTTAGAGATGATCTTTATTAAAAAAAACTTGAAAAAGGGCCTTTGTTCACCTTCTGAATTTAGTTATGTGTTTCAAGAATATTTTTCCTTCTTCCTGTGACTATGCCAACAAATAGTCCCGCAGAATATCCACCATAGGTCAAGGTCAAGTTTATTTATATAGCACATTTCCAAACAGTCAATGCTGCACAAAGTGCTTAACAATGTAGAATACCACTAAAACAAATAAAATGCAAATCAATAACGATGCAGTAAAATATAGAAAAAACAAATAAGTAGATGAGATAAGTCAATAAAAACAACTAAGGCTGTTAAAACCAAAATGTTTAGGTCAAAGTGTGTTAAAAGCCAGACCATGAAAAATGTGTCTTTAGTAACGATTGTGTTTGTGCTGATCTAATATTAAGAGTCAGAGTATTCCACAGAGAAGGCTGTCGCCACGAGACTGAGTCTGTGGAATAGTTACGGTTAGTTTCGACCTGGATCTCACGGTTCTTTCTGGAGCATAAATAGGAGCTCAGACAGAAAAGAAGGGGCTCAGCCGTTAAGTGACTTAAAAAAAAAAGTAAGAGTTTAAATTGGATCCTGTATGGAACAGGGAACCAGGCTAAATCTGGGGTTATATGCTCCTTCCGCAAAGTTACTGTACTAACAACAATTTATACACCTTAATTTTTTATCATGAATTTAAAAAGCTGATGTGAGCTGTTTGGCCACAAAATCTGGAATTTTGTACAGGAATTTCTTCTCAAAAACAGGGATCAGGTGGTTGTTTCAGTTCTTCTGAAGAGCCGTGCCATAGATTATATTTTTCCTGACAATGATAGAAAATGCTGCTTGTAATTGACACCCGGAGACCATTGTTTATTCACTATTGATGTAGGAAGACCTTGTAGAGCTGTGTTTGTCTAAATCTGTCAACATGAAAAAATAAAGCGAATCTGAGGCATTGTATTGACTTGCTTCTTAAGTTTGTGTAACTTTAGCAGTGATATATTAAAGGTGTGAGTCTGACTGAAAAGGAGATTCTGTAAATGAAGAAAAGGGTGTTTCTAGCTGATGGGATTTTTTTACTGTGTTTCATGACACAACCAGTTGGTTATACCAAAATATGACCTCTGGCGTACTTACCTTTCATTGGGCCCAAATACAGTAACTTACATAAGCTTTAATCTTTGTGTAGGGGCAACAAATCAAATGAAAATAGTGGTATTCAAAGTGGAAATACAAACCAATAACGAATTATTGAAAAACAAATGCAACACTGAGGCAGGAATTCTGCTCTAATACTGTGAAATTCATTGCAGATGTGAAAAGGGATATCAAGTTAAAGAAAAGGGAACGCACACCACCGACAACACATGTGGTAAGTTGTATGTAGGAAGATGAATTGCAAAGGTTTCTCACCTTTCTCGCTGCTGCCGTGTGCAGCTGTGTGGTTGGATGCGGTGCATTGTTCAAAACGAAACTATGTCAACTGTGAGAAGGTTTGTCTCATAAATCTTAGTTGGTCTGTGGTTTTCAGTGTGGCTTTGTCAGCTTTCACTTACTATGTATCGACGTGTAGACTCCACAGTCTCCTAATTTACTGCTAATGTTAGAATTACAACTGAATTAATGATTTATTTTCAGTTTTCCACAACGCTTCTGAATTTATGCTTCCTCTGTTTAATGTGACTACGTGTTTGACATGAAAGTCTCTTTTGTTTTACATTTTGTCTGCACAAATACCCATGTTCTAGACAGTATCAGAGAACTCGATGTATGTTTAACTGTGTTTTTATTTCTTTTTCTCTTCCAGCAGGGACACAGCGGGGTCACATAATCGGCATTATTTCATTTGCAGTTTTAATGGTCATTGTTGTAATCCTGGTTTTAGTATATCGAGGTAAGCTGTGCTCTAAAGCTCTAAACAAATAAATAATAATAATCTTCCTATGTACTTATATTCTGTGTTTCTTCTTTTTTATGAATCGGTAAAGCAGAATGCATAAAACAAAGGACAAAGGTAAATATGACTTTTTAAAATGTATTTATTTGTTGTTTCATAGACGCTTTTTAATGACAGTAAAAAGATACCCATATATATATATATACACACACATGTAAATTTTGTATTGTTCGATACATATGCGTACTGAACCGAAAGCGCTGTATCGAACAGTTCAATATTGTGTGTGTGTGTGTGTGTTTGTATATATTTGAAATTATGGAATTTAGAATCAATTAGTGTCTTTTCACCAGGTAATCAATTTCTAAAACTATTTCAGATATGTTACTTTAGCACTCCAGTGTACATCTGTAAACTAAAGATGATATCTTAGATTCTGAAAGATTAGCTTAGTTTAGCATAAGGCCTAGAAACAGCTAGGCTTTATGCTAAGCTAAGCAACAGCTAATGAATCCAGTCATAAGAGGTGCACCTACAAGGATCTGTTAAAAATTTAATAATTTCATACATTAAAGAATTAAACTATAAATATTTGTTTGGTTTTTTTTTTTTAGGCTTTTCACAATGTAAGACTGCTTGTTGCTAATCTTTAATGCTGACCAGAAAAATATAACAGCAATCAACACGTTTTTTTTTTGTTTTTTTTTATGTACACACGTGAAAGCGATATGTGGATTTTAACTTTGAGCAAGAAAGAAATGAAACAGTTGCACAAAATGAAAGCCTGTTCTTTTAAATGAGTGCTGAGGTTTGTCCTCAAGTTTAATCAGCTTGGGTCATTTTGTGCGGTCCCTTTTAATAGGTTTGCAGTGGATTTATATACACATCCTGCTGATTGTGTGACATGTCTGTATTTCTGATGTACCTTAAATCCTGTTTCACACCTTTAGACACTGTTTCAGAGAAATGCACTGCATAATTCAACACAGGAACTATAGCATAAAGTTGTACATGCTTTGCTGTGAGAGGAAAAAATGTGCAAAGCACCAGAACTGTTGACTTGATCAAAATGATTTTATCGTTATTATAATGTTTGTTATTTCTTTAACTCTGACAGAAGTATTATGAACCACAGATGTGTGAAGAAGACATAACAGCCCATAAAGAAACAACGTATAATAATCAAATGACACCAGAGGAAAATGAGGATGAACTAAGCCATGAGCTCTCCTCAGAAGGATTCACAGATAAAGGGAACCAGGTGATGCAAGAGAGAGGCAAAGAAGAAATCGTGTCTCGTCAGGAGTCTCAGCTGGAGTCTCAGTTTGAGTCTCAAGAAGATAGTCAGTCAATGGATCAATTTTACAAGCAAGTTTAAAAAACGACACAGATTGTCCAAAGTGCTGCACAAAGTTAAAAAATAATTACCTGATCTGAATAAGAATCAATGAATTAGTCTCCTTACTAATTCATTTTGAATGTTTACATGAAGTTACAATCATTTCATTTGCACTAAATTGTAAAAACCTAAACACACACACACACTATATATACGTGGTGTAGACGTTATCATCCGGCAAACAAAACATCCCTGGTTTGTTTCCAGCTAGGAAGGACATGCGATTTAAAACTCCACCAAATGAAGCGCCCAGTGCGACCCCTAGTGGCAAGTGAACAGCCGAAAGTAGCTAGCTATAAGTCTAAATGTTAACAATAAAATGTAAAGTAAGATGTATTATAAAGTGTAAAGAGAGTGTGTGATTTACCTGCATTAGTTTTGAGGTTGGTTGCAATTTTTAAGTTATGAATTGTTTATTTTTTGTTTTGTTTTTGTTTGTGTGTGTGTGTGTGTGTGTGTGTGTGTGTGGGGGGGGTCCAAGACAGTATTGACAGGTGTCCTGCTCCTATGGACATGTCACATGGACCACTAGCTACTGTTACCGTGTACATTTTGTTTGTTTGTTTTTTAATTTGAAAACATGCAACATGTGGAAATAACAATCCGTGGGGTTGTTTATGTAAGCACAATCCCACTCCCATCAAGATCAAAACAACAGCGAAGACCACCCCACAGTGGACACCACCATGCTGAGCATGCTTACATCCTACAGTTAGCTTGTATATGATGTTGTGATCTCATTTGTTCTGTACAGATGCTTTGTTAGTATTTGCATGTACTAGAATTGTGCCGTTTAGCATGAAAATGGCATATTGTTCACCGTTTCTGCATTAAAATTTGTGACATTTAATAAGATGAGTTTGTTCATTGTTTCCTGCTCTTGGTTACCATAGCCTCCCACAATTCCCATAATGCCTTTGTGGGATCCGGAAGTATAATGTTCAGCGGGCTATACCATGCCATTTTGACAACTGGGTAGTATTACGTGTAGCCAAATTAGTTCTTAGTTGTTACTGTTTGTTGCTGAACCGTGGGCTTTCATGGTCTATGTACTCATGGTGACGATGCTGATAAAAATATTAAAACGTGATGTCTTCAACCGAGTTCCGGAGATGAAAGGAGCGTCTTGTTTCCGTTTCCTGCATTGGTTTATGGACGTGGTAGCCTACGTTCTCCTTTGAAAGTGTAAGTCACAATTAATTTAAAAATGTTTGTGCTGTGCCTTTGCAATTAGTCCTAACATGAATTGCGTTTTATCGCTGACAGTTTAAAGAGCCTTAATTGCCTCTTACCTGTGTCTGAGTACATTTGTCCTTTTCACCTCTGCTCTCTTCTCAGTGATGACTTTATGTTAAAACCCTGCAGGTTAGTAGACTAAACTGTGCTGTAATTGCTCTTGATTTCCACAGAGAGGCGCCAGATGATTACTCTACTTTGAAAATTCCGTTTTTAAGTTCAAACGGTAACTTTTTAGTGCGACACTAGAAATATGAGGCAAAAAACTTTTGTAAATATCCAAAGCAGACATACATTTATCGGTATCGAATATTTTAAGGTTCATGACATGATATCAATTTTATTTCGTGTCGCTTGTGTGAGAAATCTGGGAGTCAGGTTGGAGCTAATCTGGCCTCTGTGCGTTACTGTTTATAGGGATTTGCATAGAGAGTTGAGGCCAGAAGACAAGGCATTTCGGACCAGTTCCTCCCAGGAGCTTTTTTCATTATGTGTGGATTAATGGAGGTAGGTCCCTTTTGAATGTACATGGAAACTGGTGTGATTGATACTAAGAACCTCTGAAAGACCCTAAGCCCCGCTGCTGTTAAGTTTTAGGAAATGGAAGTGCCATATTTAGGAAGGGGATAGTTTGTTTGTTTTCTTTTAAAAAAAATCAAGTTTAATTGAATTAACTTGCAATATTCTATCAAAAAACTTATAGAGAAAGACACAATAGACGTTTTTGATGTGTAAATTTTCCCTGAATCTCTTTGAATTCTTAGTCTAATGTCATAGTCTCTAAGTGATAGATTAATGTGGTCCTGTTATCAGACTGTTAATGTGGGCTGTCATCAGTGTGATCGGAAAAGCTCAAAGCTGTATGCAAAGTATATCAAGAAGTAGGGATACAGACCAGTAAAACTGCAGAATTTCGCCATAAGTCGAAGTTTATTTAAGCAAAAAAATATTTCTTCATGATTAGACAAAGGAAACATAATTTACAGTTTGTTGGTGGAAAAATACATCTACATTATTTACAGTAACACAAACATGTTCATTCTTTGGTTTCACGACACATTTTCGTTTCAATGCAAACTTCAGGAAATCCCTGAGGTCTGAAAGTTTAAAGTGCAAAAGCTGTGGGAAAGTGTCCTTTTTATTCGTGCACAAACACCGGCTTAGACGAGTTCGCGAGTCGTATAGCAGGAGGGAACGAGCAGTCCGTTTCTTGAAGCCCAGTCTTCCCACAGTTTTCCGGCAGGGTGGTAAAAACTGTCGACAGGTTTCTTCACAGTCTCTGAGGTGGCGGTCTCTGCCAAAGACCAGATTTTGGGTTTTGGACTGGCGATGTTTTCTTTACTTTCCAAAACTGATGGCGTGCGGTCAGAGTCACGCTTTTCTGTCTTCTTGACAAGTCCGAGCTCTTTGTCTTCCTGACGCGGTATCTCCAAACGCGCATCCAAAGGTCCCGCGCTATCCAACGCGCTCTCGACCTGCTCGTCTGTATCTGTGCGTTCTGCTTGAGGCTCTGCCTCGTCATGCTCATCCAAATGACACTTCTGCTCGTCTTCATCGCTCTCCCCTTCTTGCTCCTCATCCTCCTCATCAGATTTGCCCTTTGACGCCCAGCTGACCCTGTTTTCCTTCTTGAGGCGCCTCCTTGCGTTGGCGAACCAGGTAGAGACCTGCGTGAGGCTCATTTTAGTGATGATGGCGAGCATGATTTTTTCCCCCTTTGTGGGATACGGATTCTTCAGGTGTTCGTTCAGCCAGGCCTTGAGCGCACCGGTACTCTCTCGGGTGGCCACCTTGGCCACCCTACTGGGATCATCGGCTGCTCCCGGACGGTATGGAGGGTAGAAAGCCCCGCTGCGAGCCAAGAGAGCGTGATGGTAGGGAGAGGCTGCTTTCAAGTCAAACCCGCTGCTCTGAAAAGTAGAATAAAAGAACGGTAAGAACTAAAGAAGAGATTCGACACTTTTAACTCAGTGTCGCAAGCATCACACCCAGAATTTGTTTGACTTTACGCATCACAAAGATGCAATTTAAAACAAATCCGTTTTAGTTACTCGAGATCAGAGTGAGAGTGTTAATCTCTAAATTATCAACTCACCATGTGTGCAATGTGCCTGTGGTGTGGATAGGGTATAAAGTTATATCCCTGTAGTCCTGAGTATGGTATGGGAATCCCAGCTGCCATCGCAGCCAGATGCTGAGCCTGCTGCTGCTGCTGTACACCCGGTGGACAGCCCAGCACCGGGATCTGATATCCAGTCGGCATAGTGATGTTCCTCTCCAAGAAGAAGTTGCCAAATCCAGTTTGCGATGCGGGCATCTTTTCTGCGTCCAAGCTGTTGAGGTCTGAGTTTGATGCAACCTCCTAGGTCTGTTTATATAGGCTACACCCAGCTGCCAGCGGAGGAGGGCGAGAGGGGAGGGGAGGGGGGAGACGGGGGGTATCCCACTGACAGCCCATTGACTGACAGCTACGTTCAAAAGACCTACAGCTTTCACTGGCAACAAATCCCATCAAAGAAGCCCTCCGCTGTTCCTTTTAGCGTTTTCGAGGAGAGGCTAAATGTGTGCTGCTTATCGCAACGCTGTGATTTCTGGAGAGAACCTACGTTTCAATTCAAATGCGACCCTTTGGAGAGGTGACTAAAGACGCTCGTCTCTACATGACAAGCAAAGATCTGTTATTTATACTTTATTTTACATCAAAGTGTCCAGCAAAGTTTATTGTTGTTCATTCGTCGATGTGACTCGTCATTTTTATTTATATTTTACAGCCTCCAAAAAGGCAAAACTAAAAATAATAATAAAACTAAAAACTAAATAAAATAAAAATATTGTCTGTTTAAGTTGTAATGCTTACCCTCTCAATCCGTAGTTTGCATTATTTTAGTTTTTCTTCCATGTGATATATTTTTATGACAAGTTTAACACTTGTCATGTCTGGCACTAATCAACCGAGAGGGGTTTTTTTGTTTTGTTTTTACCTGAATTCAGTTAACAGTTAACAGCATCCTGCCAGTCTCTTATTGCCGCTTCGGACACTTCACCGCCTTCGGATCTGTCGTTTTGTGAATTGAATTAACCATCTCACCAGCAATAAATTACGCTAATAAGCCAAAAGGAGACGTTTACGCACGAGTAAAAGTGTCACTACGAGAGATTTCTTGAAGGTCTTTCACAAAATAATTAAAAATGAATGAAGAAAACATAAAATATAGTTGTCCGTTAACCTCTCAAGCCCCGGAGCAACGTCTTTTTATTTGTTAATTTACTGACTGAACCATAAGACACTGCCCTTCATGTCGGATGGCATTGTTTTGAGCGCAGGGCAACGTTTCAATGGCTCTAATTAAACGAGGCTAAGTGAAACAGGTGTTGACTAATGTATATGATAATTATAAGATAACAGATGCTTGTGTGTGTGTGTGTGTGTGTGTGTGTGTGTGTGTGTGTGTGTGTGTGTGTGTGTGTGTGTAAGTAAGGGGGTTGTTAGAGATAAGAGGTGAAGATTACACCTCTTATTCTGCTGTCCTCCTTCATGCCCTTCAAAAGAGTCGAAGTAAAGCTGAGTGTTTGTGTTCAAAGGAGCGCAGCTCTGTTATCTGGCATAAATTTGACTATCTTATTAACAGCATTAGAGGTGTAGTGTTGGTTGTGATAGCAGGAGTGCTTGTATTAAGTGGTAAAAGAAGTGTTGAAACAAGCAGAGCTGACACTTTAGAAAAGATTAAATTCAGTCTTCTCATTTTAAATTGACGACCTTTAATTTTCACCTGCAAGTTGCTATTTTTGTTGTTGTTCTTTGGTTTTCATTTGGCTTCTTGGGTTGTTTTTTTGTTAGTTTTTTTTTACAGTACTTTCAGTCAGCTTTGATTTAGCTATTTTTGTTTTAATTTGTTTTTTATGATGCATTTCTGTAGCAGCACAATGTTCTTCTAAATCTGAATAACCTCTAGCAATTATCTCACTTTTTGCACTGTCTAGTATTTATTTCCTTTATCTTTCACATTAATCTAGGCTACATATGCAAACATGCTGCATATTTTTACAGATTAAAGAGAAATTTAAAACGTTTTACTCCACTGCACTTATTTGAAAGCTTTCTGTATTTATTCTTGCAGTGTAAAAGACCTACTTGTTTCATCACAGTTGGAAGTTTACAATAAAAACAGAAGATGGACAAAAGCGAATAGCAACGGCATTTCTCTGAGTGTAAATACTATTGTGTATGCTAAATACAGTGTAAGAGATCTTATGAGGGTTTCTGCTGCTGAGTATGCTGATACTACGAGCCAGAAAAAAATAAGTGCATTGCAACTTTTGGTAGTTCTCAAGCAATAAGTAAGAGAAAAGTGATGCAGGAAAGAAGTTAGTTATTATTAATTTAAAAAACAAAACCTTAATTAAAATGTTTCTGTTCTTTCTCTCTTACTTTTATTATTTTTGGTAAACTCTGTATTATCTTAGAGGTATTTGTAAGATTTTGCTAAACAGGGTAAGTATGTAAACAGAGGTCCAGATGTAAAGAGAGTGGGAACTCTTGGGGGTAGCATTAGAGGGGAAAAAAAAAAACGTAGGAAAGGTGGGGGAGGGAGGGGAATTTATTTGGGTGCGGTCCACATAGCCTAAAGCAAATTTGTACAAGAGTAACAATGGGTTGACTAGGGAGCAAGGAGAAGAAGGCTTATGTCTTCAGTAGTCTACATCTCACAACACAAACAGCTCAGGGCAGCAGCCTTTGTCCCTCCTGAAGAACGTCTTTTCATTCTCTTCCTCTTTTGGCAACTCTGCCACAATACAGGTGTTGGTCCTGCTCTGACAGGTTTGGCTTGCACTGTTTGCTGTTAGGATGTCAGTGATTTACAGGAGAGAAAAGTGACCAAATGGAAGACGATTGTCCTCAGTACCCTGAGAGATAATGCAAGATAGCAGAGAGGATGAACCCATCTTCATCTGTGATAACATCTGAGCCCGTGCTCTGTGCTGAAACAATGCTCTATATCCTCCTGCTATTAACAAACCCTCTGCATATTTCATATTATAGCTCACTAAACACGATGTGAAGTTTAATAAGACCCCTTTATTTTCTTATTTTGGGAGCGTAAAATGCTGAATGACAGTGCAAGTGGTCTAATGATCAGGTCAAGACAATAGGTGTAGGTGTGACCTCAATTACAGGCCATCCCATACCCTCAAGCTGACAAAGGGACTAAACATGCAAGTAGAATAGCTCATATGTAGGTGCGAAGAAGACAACAAAAGCTTAAATAAAAGCTTTAGCAGCTTTAACACCTTTTGCTTGTTAGTTTATTTTTGCTGCACTCGATACGGAAAAAGGAGAAAGTTTACAGAGATTTGTAGAACCAGAAGATGGCAGTTTTGTTTCAAGTTTACCGTGTAAGATATTGAAAGGTATTTGTATAAAAGAGGCAAAATGAAACGACAAAGTTTGCGATTTCTTTTGTATAATTTCACACACGAAAAAAATCCCAGCAAATCCAAGGGTGGATTAAAAAAAAAATCTCCGACGGTCAATTGGCAATAATTATTTAATGCTTCCCAGGCAGAACTCCTTAATGGGATTTTCCTGGGGCACCAACACAAATGGAGAGATGTAAGTAAAATGTGAATGTTATCAAGCTCTCCCACCTCTTTGCTATCTGACCCCCTCTTCCCAGACCCCCTTCCATTCTTTGTCCTTTGTCATTGCTCTTATCAGGACCACTCTATCATTCTTTCAAAATGGTAGTGGCGCTGAAACCGCTTGCAAATGTAAGTATGTCTTTGTTTAGGGCCGGGCAGTGGCCCGCCTCCCAGCTCCCTCCTGGGTGTTGTCTGATTGACGGCTCTCCACTGGGTGAGTGACAGGCGGCGTTGGTTAGACAGTGACGGCCAGTGTGACAGCTGGCGCTGCTGCTGGTATCTCCATGCATCGGGCCCCGGTAGGTGGGTGCTGGACCCCCAGGATCCCTCAGCTAGAGGCCTGGCCAGTTTGCCGTGAGCTCAGTCAGATCAGTTCCCCGGTGTGCTTGTTGTTGCAGATCAGCTTGTTAGCTGGCTGCAGACTTTTTCTTCACCACAGCTGAAAATTTCTTCCACACATGTGCAACAGAAAAAAAACAGGACGGTGACATCAAAGTTAGATGAAGGGTGAGAAGATGAGAAATTTACAAACATGCATATTGTTAAAAACAGTCCCTATTTTGCATTTTTATAAGCAGAATAAACAACTGATAAATGGATTCTGACACAATGTAACGGTTAACAAAAAGAGCATTTATTTAGCGGCTTTACTGTATCATGTTAAAATACTTGAGTAAGCACTTTTCTCTGGGTGTGTATCTTAAAGTAGTTTATATACTGATTATGAATGCTAAATACTGGGATTTAAAGTACAATCTTGTCTTTTTACCTTTGTAATTACTAATATTTGTTATCTCACATCATCCTCCAGTTTCCCTGTAGATATGTAGAGTTAAACAATAAGGATGACATCTCAAAGTTATATTATAGGCAGCATCAGTGCAACAGTGGCCAAGATGGACTGCATGCACACAATGTGTTCTCCTTTATTTACTGCGTAACAAAAGTTTCAACAGTATTGTTACCTCAGAGCTATGCAGAAATTCTCTCCAGTTGAGCAAACTGAAGTTCACACATCTATTATTTTCTTTCTATGGTCAAACAGAGAGCAGCTAATGAGGTTATTGGGCATCTGTGACGTGACATCTACATTTTGGCCTATTTGTGAAACAATGGTAACAAGGAAGCCAAAGACATTGGGCTCTGTGTTTTTCAACTCAAAATAACAAAGCCAAGCAGCCGCTGGTGGGAGGCTGCGCTCTCATGGAAATGAGCAACCGAACCAACAATGTAGCGCCTAATCTCTTCAGAGAGAGGAATCAGTTACACAGCAGTATGCACCCCTCAATGCTTTTCATTAGAGTCAGCGTGCTATTGAAACAGTCGCTCCACCCCCTGACTCACACACATACATGCGCACAAACACAACCCTCGTGTGTAGCCACAGGCCTTACTCATACATGCACCAGATACAAGGTAGCCCCCCGACAACAGGAGGGTTGAAATAAGTGGGGCAGAGGGAGGTATGGGGGTGCGAGGCCTCAAAGCATCGGATTAAAGTTAATGTGCCCTCCCTGGGTTATAATCTCTTCAGAGGGGGACTTTGTTTGAGGGGCTTGAGGGCAGTAAGATAAGTATCTATTACAGAAACTCCCTCTTATCCCCCCCGCAACATCCCCGCTTCAAAAATGAAGCACAAAAACACTTGCCTCTGTTCCCCTCTGTGTTGTCTGATATCCAAGAACCAAAAGCAAGTGCTGCCCTTTTCAGCTAATCAGGTATTAAGGTCTAAAGCCGTATGGCGAGTTAGCAGGGCCCATATTTACTCCATCTGTAGCCCACCAAGTCATGTAAGTTGAAGTAAGATCAAAGGCAGCTTAAAGAAAAACCGGGGTTATTGTATAGAAAGAGAAAACAAAGCAATATTACAAGCCAGGGAAGCCGCGGTGTGAACGGCCAAGTCGATTTCAATGTCGCAAATAAGTAGACGCTCAACAATGTTGATGGAAGAAAATTCAAAGACACGCACCTTCATATAAAAGGCAGTTTAATTACAAAATATCTTCATTATATAAATAATGTGCAAAAATGTAACTGAGGCTAGAATTAGATTAAAAATAAATGACACAAAATGAGAATCTTTGCCAACAACATAAAAGTAATGAATATGTCACTTTTAAAGCATTAAAAGCAGCTGGCAAAATCTTTAGAACACAATGTAACAACGCATTTAAAAAAAAGTTACCAGGCATTTTGATAAACAGCTGGTGAGCAAATCAAGTACAATCAGCAAACACCACTTTTTGTTTCCCTAACAATCCTTCATCGAGTAACAGAGTCACTTCATCTGTGCTCAGAGTTATTTTACCACCAAACTAAGAAAAACTGCCTCACGTCAGATACACAGTTATTCTAACCTGAGAGTAACCAGCAGGGGCACAGCAGAGATATAGGCTTGCAAAAATGCTAATACTGCTTTGCACTAAATCTCAAGATCTAAAAAGAAAAAAATAATAGTTTTGTATGTTTAGCCCAGTTACTACAAATTAGAAGCACAGCTGCCAAATATTATGCAAACAGGCAAATGCTTATTCATTTACTCAAGAAACTAATCTTCAGTGCTGTCTGAAAAGTCATTTGTAAGAAACCTGCTTTAGACAGCTTAGACACAACAAATATTTATCCTTGTTTTGATTGCATTATCTCATTACTGGGTGAATTTTCCAGCTGCTCATTTATAAAGTCGTGTTATAGACTCTGTATTTGAGTGTGAGCTGGTGGAGGAGGAGGAGCGCGAGAAAAAGAGGGAAGGTTTAGTATTTTATTTTTGTTGAAAGGAGGGCAATGAGCAAAGTTTTTTTTAAAGAAGCAGAGTGAAATGAAATGGTTAAATGCTAAATTTAGTGTTTTTGTGAATTATATTTGCAGTGAGGCACTGTTCTGTACATTCCCTTAAGAGTGTTAAGTTTTAAATAATACTTTTACCACATAATTAACGTTAGCTGCTGTCAAGGACTGAAGGAAATCAGTTTAACTGCAATGTTCAGCTTAAGTTATGGTGCATTTAAAGGACCGAAACATACAAAAGACATTAAATGATCCTTTTAAGGGCCAAGTCTGGTAACTTTTATTTGTATATATGGAAATGAGAAGTATTATCGCTCAACTTAAAGTCAGACTTTTTTTTTCTGTGCCAGAATGCTCAGCCGTTGCTTAAAAACCTACCAACTACAGATCAGTGTGGTGTATTATTTATCGTTAAAACTGTAGTTTATTTTAATCCCTAAATTCTTACTAAGCCAGCCGATGTACGACTAAAAATACTCTCCAATAATACAAAGTTTTGATTCGGTGGTCACTCTTAAAAATGTGCATTCTTGAGCAATTTTTTAAAAGTTAGAGATCTGAAAACCACTGAAAGGCTGAACAAGTATAGAGAGGGAGACTAAGACGTTATCATTTTTGGTCTTTTCATTGAATTTGTAAACAATAAAACAAGAAAAATAGAGAAAATCACTAGCTTGACCATCAGCTTAAGGAAAACTTGTAAGGCATGTGTCACTTTAAGTAACACTGAAGAACATTGATCAACAAAATTAAAAATTCAAAAAAATATTTAAACAAGCTGTGAGGAAAAATATGGATTATATGCATGAACAAGTATACCTGGTTTCTCTAATTTTGTTTAGGTGGCAAACATTTGATTGGATCTGTAAGCACAGGTGTGTGTGTGTGTGTGTGTGTGTGTGTGTGTGTACATATAATAAATATACACATTAATACTTGGTACATGTGTGTAAATATGAATGCCTGAAAGGGCAAAGTGAGTGACAGAGTGAGTGTGGGAACAGCGTCAGAACAGGGTTGACCCTGGAGTTTGTTTTCCCTCAGCGGGAGAATTTTCTGGGTCTAAAAGCAGGAAGTGCGAGCTGATGTGACGCTGTCCTCTCCTCCTCTATCGGAGCCAGCTCCTCTGCTGACCCCCACTTCTTCTTGGAGTGAAACAACGATGCCAACTTCCTGTTCTTGTTCCGCTCCCTGGCCTGAGTTACTTGAAACTCTGAAAGCATAAGAAACAAAATTCATTAATGAGTGAAAGAACCACAGTGTTCTATACAGTGTCCGATGTTACACTAATAGTAGCTGATACATAGTAACAATGCAGGTGAAACTTTGTAGTGAAACCAAGGTTTGATGATTTCTGAGTCAATCAAATCCTTTTTTTTTATTGCCATTAATGGGCACAAACTGTAGAGAGGTGTTTCAGGACGGGACATGGCATAAAAAAAAAACTTCAACATTTGGGAAAACAGTCCTCTCCTCTGTCTTGTCGAGTTTAGATCAGGAAATAAACACCAATGTGGTGTAGCTTAGCTTATCATAAACACAGAACACTGCTGTTCCCTCCTACACCAGATAGTTATGCAAAACTACAGTAACTGTCTACTTCACAGTTGGTGTGCAGACAGAGTGACATTCCTCTGTTCAAAAACAGAAGCGGATAAAGTAAATCTGCATATTTCTATGGATGTCTTCCAACAGCCTTTTCAAATTTGAATTTGGGTCCAAGTTTAAGTTCCGCTGTCCAGAAATTCCTTATTTAATCCTTCATCCTTCAGTGCACATTGCTTGCAGGGGGTTAGACGGTTAGGTACGTTTTTGAGTCCAAAACATCACAGATTTACTAATCAATAAAACCTGATCACTTCCTCTGTATTGAATACTGTCTTCAGTGTAGCTGCACTACAAGCCTGGATGAGGAGCAAGTGTTGTTTTTCCTTTTGGCAAAAGGAAAATGACTCAGGATGGGGTTACTGAATGTCACAGAGGAGTGACAGGGGATTCATAGTTTCTATTAGTGTCAGTGTCCATAAATATGCAGTTACATCAATTGTTATTTAAAAGAAATGAAACCGGTTGTGTTACTACAGTTAGTAGAATAAATTCGAATATAGTAAAAATATATAAATATTATTAAAGAAAAGTGATATGCAAGTATTTAGATAGGCAGGCTTACATAATTTCTATGTTTTCCAAAATGTTGAGCTATTCCTAAAAAAATTTTTACTTATTTATTATTTATTTATTTATTTCAACTTAAAGTGTGGTTAGAGCTGCTTAAATCAAACACAGTCCCAGTGACTTGTGATAAACCAAGGATTCCTTTTCAAAACCAAATGTTTAAAAAACTGCTTATGTGTGGACGAGGAGTTAAGTGTCAAATGTGTGAACTAATTTGTTTTACTTCATGCGTTCAGTGTGTATTGCTGTAAGAAAAGAACATGGACGTCAGCATATACGGCTGTATTTTCAGATTTTCCTTTGTACTGCCATGTGCCGTGTTTGTTTGTCTAATAACTATCCCTCCTAGGCTGCTGATTGGCCGACACTTCTATACTTCTAGAGTTATATCACCACCTGTTGCTTTTTGTGTTTTCTTCTGGATGTAGATATTTTTTTGAAACACTCCTATTGTGAACAGGAAAGTTTCTTTAAAAGGATATTTTAAAGAATTCATCCCCCACCTTGATTTTTAACATGCATCCTGCAGCATCCTGCAGCGGCAAACTCTTGCTATGCAGGGTGTCTCTGAAGAAATTATGATCACTGTTTGTAATGGTAAAGCTGCTGTGATGGGCTGATACAGACACACACTGCTGTGTGAAACGATCAACCCCAACCTGACTGGCATTCCCTGTTTACAGATGTGGGTATTAGAGGGCCGACGCACTGCAGTTGTTGCTCTGCACAAAGCAGAAAACATCTAAGCAGACTACATATCTCAGGCAAGTCTGATATGTAGGAATGTAATGAGGCTGAATATCTATTTATTATTATTGATTCTATTTTGTGCAGCTGATATTGTTGATTTTATATTAAAATGTTGAAGTTAGATGACACAGTTGGCAAAATAGCACCGAGTGGACGGGGGATTTAATTCTCATGCGTTACACTGTTTGTATTGTTCCGTTTTACTTGATCACCAGTGTCTGAAAAGAAAAACATAAGACTGAGAATAACGCACATATTCCCCTATATCTTTTTCACCCCATGCACATTTGTGTGGATGAGCCTGAAGTGTATTAATCCTATTTTCAAAGGAGCTAATTCCAAATAAAGAATTTAAACAAAATACAAAACCACAGCAGGGAAGGTCATCAAATAGTTTTAGCAGCAAAACTAGAAGAATCATTCACTCACGTAGCTCACAGTCTTCATCTGGACCTTCTGCTTCTTTGATGTTAAGATAATGGCAGGCAAGATGACCACTGTAGTCCCGCAAGTTTTCTTTAGCCCCTGGTAAGACAAAAAATAAATGACTGAAAGCAGAGACTAAGCAGCAGATAAGCCTAAGCAGATACTTCACTGACATCTTACACCAAAAGCTTTAAGGAATGACACATAATCTAAAGGTAAACAAATCTACCTACATGAGGTAACCAGCTGTTACTCTTTAAATTACTTGCAAGATTCTTTTTCAGTGGCGAAAACTTGCAAAGCATTTTTTGTGGCACCAGTAGGTTAAACAAAACCACTTTTTACCGTATGTCCCTACGAGCAGGTCAAGAATGTGCCGATGTCCATGTAACGCTGCGATGTGTAAAGGTGTGTATCCCTGCAGAGCAAAAATAAGTGTAAAACAAAATGAAAACATGCAAGTACATGTGTATTCTGAAGGTAATTTCTTGGTGAGGCCGCTTGGTATGCAAACACGCCAAAAACAGTCACTCAACCGACACATAAAAAGAGTTTCGAGTTTACATTTTGACTTTGTGTGGAGTTGAGGGGAATAACTTTGGCAAAGTGCTGGAAGGTTGCTGAAAGTACCTACCCCCTAGAGTTTCCCAGGCCCAAGGACAGCCAATGAAAACAGCATGGAAAAGAATATACAAATTAGCAAAGGTTATGGAAACACCAGATAATGATAAAAACATAATTGCATGTAATTCTCTGAAAATTGCATAGTTGTAGAGTTGTGCATGCTGGCACATTGACGCACTGTTTTGGGAAACAATTAAAATGACATGACATGATTTATTAGCGGAGTAGACCCGCAGCAGCCCCGCAACACGTGCTCCTGTAATACATTTGTACAGCTGGATCTTCACAGAGATCTTTTAGGAGCATTACATCACAGCAGAAGAGGCCAGCAGCGAGGCGGTTGTTCTTTCAAGACAAATCATTTACTGTACATTACCCATCCGTGCCCGGGAAAAGCCTGGTTACTCACGTGCTGCAAGAAAGAAGAACGCCATGAAGAAAACAATGACTGCGATTTTACACTAAAGCATAACTGAAATAAAATTTACAAGGGCACTGCTGTGGTTTCAGTTCACCCACGATGGAGACACTGCTTATAAAAACAGCTGTAATTTATTCTTTGTCTCTGGTGGTAAGCCTAGAGCCTGAACTTTTAAGCATTCAGGCTAAACTAGCCAAACAGCCATTCATTAAAGTGCAATTTATAGTTCTCTGGGCAATATTGTTGCTTGCATTTATACTTGTTTGCTGATAGATCTGCATTAGTCTGCCATAATACGTCTTCTACCTTTTACATTATCATCAAAGAAGTATGTATATACTAATATAGTACTTAAATGTTTTGGACCAATGAATCAAATGACAGGGTTTCATGCTTTTCTGTGCATACGAGTGCTCCAACTGTGACTTGGATAATGTTAAATATAAATAGGACTTCTACATTAGTGGATAGTATAAGACATGGATACTGGGAAGTGAATGTTAGAATATGTAGGGATTCTTTTTATTTGGATACATTTTTTAGAACTTAAATACATAATGTGAAGCATGAAATCGTTAAGAGTGCCCTTTTAAACTTATTGTCTAAAGTTAAGGGGAAAAAAAATGCACTCACTGATTTAATGTTGACATCGCCACCGGCATTAACCACGAGTGTGGCCATTTCCTCATTGCCATGTTTGGCAGCCCAGTGCAGAGCTGTCTGTTTGGAATAGGGAAACATTTGTTAGTCCTAAAAATATGATCAGATAATATTTGGCATTATTACAAGTGGTCCACAGTGAGCTGGGCTTCTTATTGGCTATCTGAGTTCAGAGGGCCAGCTGTGCACGGGGGAGGGCTGTGGAGAGATGGTAAGATGGAGGGATGGTTTCCTGCCATCTAACGAAGCCTAATTACAAAACAACACAGCCCTGTGCCCACAGTTGGGGGGCCCAGCCGCCTGTCACCAGGGGGAAGATTGATGATGTTAGTGTGACCCGCAGAGGGGAGACCCACCCAGACATCACCGCACTACTGTCAGCACACGTCAAGGAGGAAAACAAGAGCTCCCATGATAGAAGTCTGAGAGATACACGGAGAGGTCCTCAAGCAAAAATATGTTCATAGGTGTGAAAATAATACGCATGTGTACACGCAGCACATGCAAATCATATCCACCTGTCTGACTAGAACTGTGATCTCCTCTGTTTTTCCTACACTTTAAGCTGCATAATTATGGGCTATCAACAGGTGAAAGCAGCGTAGGTGCAGATGTCAGCTAAGTAACCACATCCATCCCTTCAGCAGTTTGACCCTTAACAGAGCAAATCAAACAGTAACCATTTCAGAATTACATGTTAACTGCGGACAGATGAAAACCCTGTAACCTCTTTACTTCGGTTAACTGAACAGCTTCACAGGGGATCAAATAAAATGAAAAAAACTCTTTTATCGTGATGATTTTATGAGTTTAACTGGTCGAACGATCTCACTACTACTATTCACTGCTACAACATAACATAAAAAATACTGACGTTATTTGATTAAAAACGTGTGGCTGTGAAAAATCAGCAATGATTTTTTTCTTTCTCTCAAATTAGAAGCACACTGCATTATATAAATTACCATTACAACTACCAGTACACTTCCGTTACAAAGCTAAATATCTCTGTTTTCTTTAAAATAAATACTTGACAGTCTTTGAATGCCTCAGATCTTTAAAAAACTTGCAGCTGTTTAAAAATGTGTATAATATATATACCTTTATGTGTAATATGTATAAAAATTCAATCTTTTGGACAAATTAAGTGGATATATTAGCATTTTGTCCTTTTTTCTGTCATACCCCATTAGTAATAAATCCTCATATTATGTTCATTTTCACACTAAATATTTCAAAAATTTTATATCAGTCAAATTTGTCAGCATTAATATGCGTATTGTGTAACTTGTGTCATTTCCACCAATCTGTATGGGAAACAGAATCTTCTGTACCCACGAGACTAGTAAAAAACGGTCTTATTAATGCTGTCAACACCTTTTTTTAATGTAGTAGATGTTTAGAAATGTTGGGACCAGATAAAGTTTCTCAGAGGATTGGATGGTCAACCTGTGACTTAAATATCAAGAGAAACTGACACTACCAGTGCTTAAAATTTTGTCCAGAACTCCTAATGCTCATAGCAAAACAAGTTGGTTCAATAGCTGGCAACAGAAAAATCTATCTTATCCACTGAAGGCAAAGAGGAAGCCATATGTAGCTCCATCTCTCTGCGTCGCTCGTCTGCGAGACAGATTGTGATAGATGCTGTCTGGCTGGAGTATCTCCATCTCTTTTGTCTGTCCCCTGTCACAGCTTAAGACAGATTGGCCAAGGGGCTCTTTGACAGGCGGCTCAGCGGGTTTCTCAGTGGGCAGGAGTGATGGACGAGGCTGAACAGGATGCTGCGTCTTTCCCTCCTGCACCTCTCGTTTCTGTTCCTGCACACTGAGGTAACCCCACCTGTCTGCTCACTCAGGGATGGCTCTGTCCCCACCACGTGCTCTCCAGTGAGGGAAGTGGTGGCTAAAGAGGACATCGACAGGGGACACAAAGGCCTTGTGTGCCTGACACTTCCCTGGATGTGGAGGAAGATAGAGAGGAGTGATGGGCTAATGATGTACTTACAAACTGTGTGGCAGGGGAAGTCCATCACGGCAGAAACGGAGGCCCACGTAATGAGGAGAACAGGAAGAGAGAAAGGCCATTAGACTCTGGGGTGAGAAGTGCTGCATTCAGGTGAGATGACCTGTGTTAAGCCTTCACTTTTAGGTCACTGTTTGAAGAGCATATCTATAAATCCACCTTATCCTCACAAACATTTTGTCAGAACAGGAAACACTTAAGTCCTCCCAACACTGAAGGGTAATCCCTTCAGTGCTGCTCAAACGTGTGATTTGCAGCTTGCTATGTGGTACACTCGGCTAAACCTCTGTCAAGTAAAATCAAGCCAGCAAAAGATCAAATATAATAATTCCCAGTGTTAAAGACGCCAGCAGTCGTGTGACTTTTTGATTGTCGGTATCACTGTGCATTATCTCTGGAAATGCTTCTACCACTGCAGAGCAGGGAAAGGCTGAAGGCTAAAGAGGAACATCAAAGAGGCCTGAGGGGGAATTAGCACCTTCCCAGGGACACAACCAGCATTGTTCTACAATTAATCCCAGCCTCCTCTATTACTTTCAGATTATCTTTAAGTGGGTGAACTCTTTGTGGGGCATTAAGACTCTCCTTAATCCCCCCCTCCCTCCCCATCTCCCTAAACTTCAATGGCGGCCGTGCTATCTTGTCCGGGTAGAGATGGCAAAGGCTTAAGGCTACTCTTAGAAGGTGGTCTGCCATGGCCACAGGACGGTGTGAGAACTGTGACACAGGGGAGGGACAACAAACAGGAGCTCAAAATCTCTTAAGCGCACAGGGAGACAAATAAAAGGATTTGGGTTGTCAGGGGGGCACAGGAGCTAAAAAGCTATCTTTCATAATCCTTTTGATAGTGGACCTTTGAAATGCGTGATCTGGATGTTTTAACACAGAGTTCTCAGAATACTATTAAGGGGAAAAAATTGCAGCAGGATGAGCTTGTAAACGTTACGAAAGCGAAAGACAAATCTGAGTACAAGTCATTGCAGATGCATTGAGAATTTTCCCAAAGGGCATTGGAAATGAACTTCGAATTTCTACAGGATGCAGATGGAAGTATGATGTGTGAAACTTACACCCTGGAAAAGGTGGGCACGGTCACAGCCAGGGGCCATCGTGTGTCAAAAAGAGAACGCGAGAAGCAACAGGTCAGAAATAGTCATTGAACGATAAACAACAATGAACACAAAGTAGATATAATACTGCAACATGCTACGTATAGGGTGTCAAATACTCACTGAAGTGAAATCCTGGTATCACCACCCCACCAAAAATAGAACAAGAACACAAGTATTAGTGAAAACAAATATTAATTATTATTCCAGCCATTTGAAACGGTTAGATATGTTTTCTTTTTGTTTACTCATCTTTTTTTCAGTCATCATTTATTTATGTCTTTAATACTAGAATAACCATTGAATTCTGACATGGACAGAAACACAAGCAAGGAAGCAATCAGATTTTATCCTTACTCAAGTACTTCCTGGAACTACAGAACCAGCAGCGTTTTAAAGCCCCTTTTGCTCACTGCTGTAATTTTCCAGCAGGTGTGGACTGTGAAGATTAAAAAGACGAGACCAAGAATAGCTTTTTAAAAACCCCTGATGCTGTTGTCTGTATTAATGCTGTGTGACTAATTGTTTCAGTAAACATAATAAATAAATAAATAGACTGTGTAAAGTAAGTTACAAGTTACTGTGTAAGTACCAAAGGGGAGACAAATTTCCTCTAAAGCTCTTGCACTGTGATGACCAACCGTTAGTTGGAACATGAATCAGGTCGTCAGGGTGTGGATTGTGTTGCTATGTCAGGAGACTCTTTAAGTACCACTAAAGTCTGTCTTCTTTGCATAAGCCCAACAACTACCAACTGAATTGTCCCTTCAGAGTAGAAATTCTGCCCTGCTGCACTTCACCTGTCGTAATTTAGCAGGTTAATTAACATTCGTATCTTTGTTTATACTTTTGATTGTAAGAAGTATTCTTAACTTATCAGAGACCTTTTTTTCATGGGTTTCTTCATGGAATACCTTCTTAACAAGTTGACAGTCTAGCGAGGCCTCATTAAAATTTACCTTGTGCCCACTTTGTTATATTATATCTGTCCTTCGCCAGCGTTACCCAATTCCAAAACAGTTTTCAATAATAGTTTTACCATTTTTTCCTTTTCTAAATAAGTCTGGAAAAGGAGTTATGTGTTTAAAGTGAAACTTTCTGATTGTTTGGCTGTTTGTGTTTTTTGCCCCATCAAATCCAGTGATAATAGTAAAATGTCCAATTTGTACTAAACTGGATTTATCCTTTAAGCACTGAGGCAGAGGGCAGCACTACCTTCTTGTTTGCCAGTGCGCGGTCCTGTCTGAGCAGCTGAGAGAGGTCAGGGACTCGAGCACCGGCAGCAGAATAGATCCACTCCTTCTCTAAAGGATCCAGCTAGGACACACACACACACAAACACACACATCCTGTTATGGGCTCTTTTGATAGTGCTGAGGCCACAAACCTCTAATCCATTTCCTACATGCTACTAGTCACAGCCAGCTGACACATTGTGGGAGACGCCCATGATGAAGCTGGTTTCAACGGTTTGGATTTTAACGTCTGCTGTTTGTTTAGTGAAACCACAGGGAGAGTGAATGTGTATTTACAAGGCCAAATCCATGATTGACACATGTTAATGAGACAAAAAGGAAACTTCAGCGGCTCTACTCCTGAAATGGTTCACTTATATCTCTTCATCAATAATAAAGCAATAGAAAAAAGAGCTAGAAGCACTTACAGCGACAGAAGCAGAGCCCACACTGCCTGTACCCTCCTCGTCTTGCTCCGACTCAGACTGAAACACAAAGTCAGAAGAGTGTTACTCAGAGGTGACAAAAAGCTGAGCTCTGATAAAAGTTAACTACTGTTTCAGTCATAACACTCCCACAACATGATTTGAGATCACAGGACACACACTTTTTCACACACTGGTCACACTGCTGTGATGTTTTCCAGCCGGCGAGATGTGACCAAAGGGTGTGAGACAGATAGATAGGTAATGAGACAGCGAGACAGAGGTGACGCATTCACACATAAGGGGTAATGAATAACAATCCAATTAACAATTAACCCAAAAAACAACTCGCCTGCAGTCAGGCCATATGTTTTTGTCACCATATTAGTGTAAAGAAGTCAAGAAGAGAACTTCTTAAATAATGAAAGCGGTGTATAAAAGTGTCATAGTGGTTGATTTATGTGTGAGAGAATTGCAAATTGTTCTCAGCTCACACAGAGACATCATGTTAGAACACTCGGCCCTTTCATGTCTGTGGCACAAACTGCACATGTCACTCTGCCGAACACGAAAAGTGGAGGGATGATATTTATCCAGCCTACTCCACTCTGGCACACATGCGTTTTTAGCTATTTTTGCTGGCGACCAGTAATAACAGACAGAGAAAACAAAATACCATTGTTGGGTATGTATTCAAGGGAAAGACAGAAGAGGATGAAAGAATCTTGAATTTTCATCTCACCTTTAAAATTATTCTCAAGCGGTCCTAAAAGTGACCATTTGTCCAAAATCTAAATATTTATTGAAGTGCCACAGTTAAACAGGCCACTGAGTCAACAGACACTGAGGATGTACTTAAAGACAGAAATGCTTTGAGCTAAAACTTCCCATTATTACATGGTTACAGTGGGATGTTTAGCAGGTAATTGTTAGTTCTCCATCTTAGCATATCAGTATTCTTCAAAGAATTCCTGAAGTTATTGTTACATAAATATCTTCACATAGTTGAGTAAAGATATTTCACTTAAAACAAATGTGCCTCCACAAATGTTAACCTCATCATGGGAGTAAGAGGAAAAAGCCAACTGATTAGCAAAATTAGCTGGAGTGTGAAAGCAAAGCTGCTAATTTACCAGCCAGTCTGCATTCTTACCCTCACCTATTGCCACAAGCTGAGGGTAGTGACCCAAATAATATGCAAGCAGAAAAAATGAGCTTCCTTCAAAGAGTGTCCGGGCTTTCGCTTAAAAACAGGGTGAGGAACCAATCATGGCAAAGCTACTACACCAGCCAGATGAATGGATGGATGGATGAACAGGCTTGCAAGGCTTTTAAAGCTCATCAACTTTTATAATCTCACTGTAAACCCAAACGTTGAAAGTACTTAAATAAACTAAGTAATGTAAACATATTTTTACATTAGTTCGAGTACCTCAAAAAAGCTTAATTCATCTAACACTTTCTTTTATTTGAGTTAATTCAACTTATTATTTTGAATCAACTTCAACTATTTTGGATATTAGATACCTGCTACTTAAAAAAATATAATTTAATTTTACTAAATTATTTAAATTATATGGCAGACATCTTACTCCTGGGGTTAATTTGATCCCAAACATACATGTTTAGTCAGTATATCAGCTGGGTTGATTGAGATTGATTTAGAATGTCCTTTTATCGGTTGCTCACAGGTTGTTGCACTAACATTATACACAAAGTTTAACAATATTTATCTTTTTTTTGCTTTTATTTCTTTCTTTAAATATTTCATAGAAATTTTATAATATGTAAAAAAAACAAAAACAATTTGACTTAAAAATAATGAATTTATTGAGGCATTTATCTGCAAGCTTTAAAAACAGTCAACAGACCTTTTTACTTAGATTTTTATTTTCTAAAATAGACTTCACTAGTGAGGTCATTTCCTGTCAAGTATAGGGGTCCATCCACTTGTCTGCAGTTGTTTGATTGGAAGACTCATTGAAAAGCAAGGAACACTGGCTGTAAGTGGCTCTGTATTAGTCACTGTTGACCTTTAACAGCATTGTTTGTATCACAGTACGTACTTGAATTTTCTTTAGATTTCTCTCTTTTCTAAAGCATTTTAGTGAAATGTCAGCAAATCTATTCTTTGTAGTGGCAGCTAGCTAACAGCTAATAAGCTAACCTAGCCACTTCACTAATTTAGCTGACTGAGTTTGCTACGGCAGCTGAGACAAACTGCTATTGTATACAGACATTACGACAAAGTCTTTCAAATTTAAGGGGATGAAGCTCATAAAGATTTCAGAACTGATAAAAAAGGGCAGGAGTATTTGTTAGGTAAGTGATGTGAGCTGTTTAAAAAAAAAAAAAAAAAAAAAAAGACAAATTAACCTTTAGCGATATGACCATGTGGAAATGGCTGAGCTTTTTGAGAGGAAGATGTTGCTGAACCTCAGCCTTTTGAAAGTGAGAATTATTGTTTTTTGTCTTTTTCAACAATGTCTAATATTTCTACAAACTAAATATGCTAGCCACACCACTAAATGTGTTCTCACTGTAGCATACATGCTGGCAGGCAAAATTTGGGGCATCTCTTGGATACTCCAAGATACCGCCATACAGGTATCTCTTACACTAGTATGGAGGAACTTGAACAAATAGCACTGTATGGAGAAGAGCCACAACTATCACTTCTTCATAGTTCAATTAATTTTAAACTGACTAAGTAGTTCTCCTGTATTGCACTCCCCCCCCCCCCCCCAATGCATGTGTACTCAGAGGTCCAACCTTCAAAGGAGTTCAAACAGAGTTTTGGTAAACCTAAAAAGTGACTCTGTTGTGCTTCCTTTTAAGTTTTGTCAACTTATTCACATGGGAGACATAAATGAAAACTTTAAGTTCTAGTTCCCAAAAGGTTGATTCTGTTTATCTGGACGTAGCGTTTTTGGTGTGAGAAACATTTCGTCACTCATCAAAATGACTTCTTCAGTCTCAGCTGACTGCAGGTTTCCCCAATCTTATAAACAGCACATTACACAAAAACTAAAACTTGACTGAAACTAGCACCTAGCACCATTGAAAGAAACAATGGGCTGTGAGTCAGTTCCTTCATCATTAATATGCAAATTCTCATGACCATTGATCAACAACTACTGATCAAGGCCCATTGATCAAAGCAAATTGATCACTGATTAAGTTCTACTTACTAAATATTTCTGAATTTAATTATTATGACTTTTTTAAAACTTTTGTCAGAATATGCATATCAAATGTAGTCAAAATATTGTTGTTCTCATAATGTTCTGATAAGCTTCAACTTTTAAGTTCATAAACTTAAAAAGACTTACAACTATACAAGTTCTAATTTGTTCAGGTTTACAGTGCTGAACATAAGAATCGAGAATGATTTCAAGACTACATTCATGTCTAAATCTAAAAATGTATATTTCTTTTTAGAAATTATATTTTATTAATTTCTATCCAAACGTTTGTGCCAATTGTTCTGATAGATGTAAGCTGTTTCACATTCAATTTTGACTATTTCTGGAGAATCAACATTTTCCACAGCTGTTCTTTCTCACATGAACCACACAGCAGGGAATGTCTTCACACACATTTGCACTACTAAAAAAATACTCCTTTAAGTTTAGATGAGGGAGGTGCATTGACACATTATTACCAGCAACTTGGCATCTCACAGATTTTGTACCGGAGATCTGATGGGTTAAAGAGAAGCTAATATCAAATGTGACTGCTTCAACATTTGCATACCTCAGTCAGGTGGCATCTAGAAAAGCTCAGGGCTGCAGTGCAATTTGTGAATATGAGTTTACAGGTATGTCAGTCTGGATCATTGTCGTACAATGACCATACCATTCATAGTGTGACTAACATTTTCGCCACTCTCTGAAGAATAAACTAATGGAAAGTACCATTTCTAAATAACTTTATCAATTTATTTTTATTTAACTCTCCAACGCACATGCCAGCACTGATAAATCACCTTTTTCAGTTGTGCTCTAGTTGTAATCCGTTGTGACCAACATGAGTTTAGCAGATCTGCCCTATGGAGAACCACATGACACACTAAAACCTCTTGATGTGGAGCCACTCCTGCCTTAGCGCTTCTCGAGAAGCGGGCCAAATTTCGACAGGTCTGAGAAGATTATAAGGTAGCACAGACATTTGGGCAATGTCTGTGGGAAGAAAATCAGATTGGACATCAACTTTACACCCAGCAACTTTGTGGCGCAACACCATGTTGTTAATTCTTTTAGTGGATAAGACAACAAAGTGATGATGGTTTCCTCCCAAATACTTCTGGGAACTGTGATAATCTAAATATCTTTTTCTTTTCTAATCCAAGAACCAAATATCACAGTTGGCAGATGGTCTCTGTAACATGAAACAACTGTCAACACTTTAAAAGGTGTACTTATATCAAAGGTTGTAGTGGCTACCACCATAAATAAACACCATAAGGCTCATTCTGTTTGTCTAGACGGAGCGTCCAGCATCAACTTTCTAGGATTTCCTTACCTGGATTACCTGGATGATTGAGCATGCATCAAGACACCTTAAATAAACACACCTAATCTGCTTCAAGTCCTACATTAACACACTCGCACATCAACACATTTCATCTACGTGTCGTGCAGGTCATCGAGGAAAGTCCCTGGGATGAATCCCCATGTCTAATGATCTTCAACATGTTGCTGCTTACCATGATAAGAGGGCTTAGTTTAAATGCAGATTCTCCCCCGACTGGTCCTCCTCCCTCTCACATTTAACATGTGGTTACAAATCTAGTTAATTTATTTGGCACCACCTGGTGGGTGAAAGGAGTCAGTGTTTCCCATTTCCCCTGAAGTCTTTCCCTTCCTCTGACAAAGTACAGTGAAAGACGCTAAATGTTGAGAATGAACCTGCAGTGAATGTCCTTCTGAAAGGCCTGCAGCTTTTATCAAAAGGACGTTACATTTATTTTAAGATCTTCAGATACAAAGGGTTTCCAATTAACCAGATACCTAAAACTGTCTAAAACAACTAATGCACAGACATAAGCCTCTCCAGCAGTATTAGTGCCAGTCTAAACTCTTTTTCACAGAATTAAAGACTCTGGTTTCTACCTGGATTAAAATTCTTGTTATAAAATTCAAATGATCACAAAATAATCTTTTCATTTTCTATTTTGAATTCTTCACTGCCAGCAATTCTCTTACAGGCTGGATTCCTGCATGTGTTGTTTACATAGCACAGGTTCAATATTAACCATAAACGGGCAACTTTTTGATATTACAACTGAAGCGATCATACAAGGTGTTTTTTTAAAAGAAATGCAGACTTGTAAACATGTCCAGCTTTTTAAAATGAGTTTCTGGCATTTTATTTTTACTTTCTTTTTACACTGCATCTCAGTTTTCCTGGAAACGTGACCATCCAGCACACACTTCTCTGCTAGTGAGTGGGTTTGCATTTTGCAGGTGTGTGAAAGGCACCGATGGTACTATTCTGTGCCAGGAAATACCAGAATAAACACTGCCTCTAAGTTAAACAAACTGTCACCTTTGACCCAGAATCTCTGTCCAGCTCATCCTCTGCGTTGCTTTGCTCTGGGGCTTCATGGATCTGGATGGCAGGAGGTGGCCGTGGAGAGTGGTGCACAGGGTCTGCACCTTTTCGCTGGTCCTACAGAAGCACAGATATAGTGTCTGATAAACTTTGTGTGATCCTAATTTGTGAGCTGAGTGTTTACAGGCCAAACATTCAGCTGTGTCGAGTGTTGGTTAACAGCCAGAATTAGCATTTTGCTTGCTTTTTAGCGTCCTTCACCATCTGGTGTGGGCAGATAATGTTTACTTCAGTACCTGCTCAGACTAATCATGTGTGAAAATACTAAAAGCAGCATAGCATAAATGTAATTTTATTGCATGAACAATATGGTTGGATGATGACTATGAGGTTACGGAGTATAATGTTTGTTGACAGTTGGTTGTATGTATTAAACAACGATGCCCTTTATGCAAAGACAGAAGGCCTTGGACATTGCTTATTCTTAGATTTGCCAAAACAAAACAGCTTTTTATTCTCTCACACAGCGGCTCTGTCAGTAAATGCTGACACTTGCTAAGATTAGAGGGGCGAAAAAACCCGAAGCATTCGAACAGCAACGCCCTTGTTTAGAAAAGTGTGTCACTAACATAAAGAGTAGCCACAGAGTACTGAGGCGAGAAATAAATTTGGCGATTTACACTTTAGCACCCAGTGTTGTAGCTTAACCACACCCTGTCTGTCCCACAGTTTTTCTGGCTTTCACAATGAGTAAAGAATAGTGAGCTGATTTCAAATTCACCTCTGCTGTGGCGTCAGCCTCTCCACATGACATTGGCACATCTTGTTCCTCCTTCTCATGATGAGTAGATGTCGGGGCGTCTGTCACTTCCCACTGCACTGAGGTTGTTGTTGTTCTCGCTGGACTCAGATGTCTCTGTCGGTCTCCATCTGGCCTAAGATGCTTGGCCTCTCGCTCTTGCACCAAGTTCCTGTATTTCTTCTTGAGGATAAGATATTTCTCACCCTGTAAAAGACATTGAAACGGTACAACATCCATGTTAAATAAAGCAGGAAACAGTACTACCACACAGTCAGGTGAATTTTAGAAGCACTTGCTGTAGCTTCTAACTAAGAACCATTAGATACATTAAAGTAATTTGTGCGTTAATCACACTCATCAGTACGTCTTTAATCATTTTGCTGGACCTCACATCTTTAATGCCCTTTGAACCCAATTATTAAACCTCAAAAGCTGAGTTAGCTTCTTTGAATTACAGCTGAGGTGATCATTCAGCTGCTTGATTAACTGATCTAATCTAATTCCTCAGTGTGAGGATTTGCTGCTGTTCTCTGTCAGTATTGAAAATCATTGGATTTTGGACAGTTAGGCAGCTAGAAGATAAACACTTAAAGATACTAACCCCAGACACCGTTTACTGCTGAAGCAGATTAATTTACAACAATCCTTAGCTACAGCCTTACTATTTAAATAAATCTTGTTGGAATATTAAAGAATTTTTTGTAGCATCAACTAAAAAAACTTTGTCCAGGTTACATGAATGTAAGCACTGTAAAGTCTGCAGATTGGATCATATATTATGTAGGTTAGTAAAGTATATGATGCCAAGATTCTGATGGGAAAATCAATAGTACTCTCACATCTATCTACAGCTGGCATCATTAGACGAAAAGTCCATAATAATTTCTTAGCAGGCCATTGTAGTGGTAAAATCACCAGCACAAATTACCATCATGAAATGCATGGCACTTAATTTCAGAAAGAGCAACAAGTCCATCAACAAATGATGTTGACACAAAATATGCTTGTTCAGTGGCAACTAAAAGTTACTCATATATCGATAGCAATTAGCAATAGCAACAGAAAGCTTAGCAGTGCTAACATAAGGCAGCATTAGCCTTTATCGTGTGTTGGACCCATTGTTTTTAACAGCTGTGCTGTGAGGTAAAGAAGGCCTGAGGAAACCAGCCAGGCTGATGAAACAGGATTTTAAAATGTCACGATGACAATGCTTCTGAATTAATTAAAAAATATTTGCTGGGTACTTAATTAACATAAAAGGAGCACAAACAGGAAATCATAAACCTAGCTTTGCATTTCAACCTACTATTATTATTAATACTTTATCAAGGTACTGCAATTTGTGCTTTACAGTTCATTCATTCCTTCATTACTTTAAATTCTAAAGATATTATCAAAATATGCACATAATGTTTCTGTCCATCCAAAATATGAAAAAAAAAAATATATATATGCACATTATTTACAATCACGGTGGCCTAGGTGGTCACCTTTTGACCTCTCAAAGCAAAACTCATTTAACAATTAGTGATTTTATACTACAGTGAGAAATGAGGACTGAATGATATAGATTTATAGACATGTTATAAAAAATTTTAAATAAATAAACAAACATTTGATTACTGGCTATCTTTAGGACCACTACACATTGTTGTGCACAGTTGTTGGCTTATTCTTTGTTTAAAAAAATATATCAGAAGACGTGTGAGAAATATGGATCAAGAAAAGAAGGGGGCCCACAGAGGCTGTTATGTATAGGACCAGGAGTTATGAGACACATGCCTGTCTCTTAGCATGCTGTGATTCAAGTGATCTGAGAGGATGTAACACGCCAGCACTTCTTCCAATTTTCAGGATTTATAAAGTTTAACTGTTGTGAAGATTTTGGTCAAACCGTTTTTTGGATTGTTGTTTTTTGTTTTTTCAGAACAGATCCGGTCAGTACTGTACTATAAATATTTGTGTAGTTTAGAACAGACTGGGGGAGCTGCAGGAGGAGGGCTCATCTAGATTAGATCTAGTGCAGCTTTAAGTACAAAGTTAAACCCAGGACTAAATTAGTTTCTTTACAAAAAATTACAACCGTGCTCCATCAAAAGGCATGAAACTCCACAGTAAGCCATTAAATAACCTTTTACATCTAGTCTGTTTAAATCTGATAAACATAAATGTAAAAACGACACATTGCTGGTTTACAGGGATTAGCATTTTGTATCTGCATTTGCCAAAAGAAACTGTTAGAGCACCAAAATTTGTTTTTAAACGTCTTCTTTTGCACATTTACACAGGTTTGATATTTTGTCATTTACTGAACTTTAAAGCTGCTGATAGGTGTTTCTTTTTAAAGAGTGATCAGCGAGCTAAGTCTCCAGACCTCCCTCTGTATCCTCACATTTATCACACAGATAAGCGTGCTGTTCATTTCAAACTGTTTCTTCAAGAAAGAAACATCAAATCTATAACTCAGATGAGTTTACTCTGTTTATTCTTGCAGGAATTTTTAGTCTACATATGAGAACGCTTCATGGAAATAGTGTCTAGAAACACAAACTGCAGCTGTGTCCCCTGGGGGAAACCAGTGGGTACAAACGGTTCTACAAAACACAAAGATTGAACAGATTGGACAACCCCTTGTTCAGTCACGATGGTTCCGCTGAGCCTTTCACAGCATGGCCTCTGTGTAAGACGTATGACTGGAAAATCAATGAGAGAATAACTTTTCCCAGAAAAGGTAAAAATATTTGAGTAGTTTACTTACATTCTCAGACTTCACCACAGCGATTCGGTCAATGATTAGCTTGAATTCCTCTCGGTATTTGGCTGCAAAAGAAAAAATATTTGAGTTCAAAAACAGGAAACTAAATATAGTTTCTAATGTTTTTTTTTTTTAAAACATGAGTGCTTCCAATACTCAAAAAGTCAAATAAGGATGGAAAAAAGGACACAAAACACTGTTATAGTGATGTGGATGCTGGACGTAAGACAATAAGAAGAATGCGTTTTGCGTACATAGACCTTAAGATACCCAAAGATGCACAATAGATAATATTTATTAAACAGCACAATAACGGAGCTGAATATATTTCTAGTGTTTATACTAGATGTGTTGTTTGTGAGTCTGCCGGTAAAGCTGTTGGGTTCTGTTACTTTATCTGAAGTAACAAGACAAATGAGGTTTGGATGAGAACACTACTGGCAGAGCAGATGTTTTACAATCTTCAGTTTAAAGAAAGAGAAAATACGTTCCCCTCCAGCCAAATATGTAAACAGAATTTAACTTATCCCTTAGGCTAAAAACTCGAGTCACTTGAAAACCTACAGTGAATCTTTCCTGTGAGAACCAAACAAAGTGACGAGCTGATCAGATAAAGCTTCCTGCCCTTTGTTTACACCAGTGAGCAGATATCAGGCTTGTGCAGAAAGTGTGATTAAAAGCTAACACTAATCATCAGGCAGCCAGGACGGCTTCGCAAACATAAACCTTTCCAGACGTAGGTATTCCATTCACGCCAAGGTGTTTATGTGAGTATGCGGCTCGGGACAATTGGAGCGTTTCCTTTTCCTCATGTGGACGGAAAGAACATTTGTAGGGAGACAGTTGCAAAGTTCGCATTCGCAACAACAGGAAATCCAAAGGAAGTGGCCACTTACATCTGCCTAAACAAAAGAATTCCTTGCATGGCACAGTGGGTAATATCGTGTATGTGCTAGTTACTTGTTAGCCAGAGGTCTGCAAAAAAACAAGCAACCCACGCACAAACTCACTTTCATGTACCCCCCTCCCCTCAAACACTGCTACACTTTTACCAGCTGCCCCAGATTTGTTGTCTGATTTAAAAAAAAACGCACAAAAACGCCCCCATTAGAGGTCTACATCCAGTCATGCATGTGGACTTAATTATGATTAAAACACTATCGCCACAATTACACGAGGAAAAGCTGCAACCGCATGCCACGACAGACTTTAAATGTGTGGGAAGCACTTTTCTAATTGGACAGCGATGTCAGATGGCAGAGCATCAAAGCAGCTCTCTAAACCTCTGTCAACAACTGCAGTGCTGATGCAGCATCTGGACAGTGCATGCTGGCAACTGCAATACAAGGTCACTCTGGATAATCATTTGAGAAGGTTAAAATATGTTTGCATTTCCAGGCAGTCACAAAAGTAAAATCACTGCTGAACAGGGACTAGATACAGCATTACAAGCTCATTGTTTGCCTTCGTGAGACGTGCTCTTACTCGCAGCTGTTAGTTTAGCAGGCACACCTACACAAAAGAGATGTGCTGCACAGCTTTTGAAAAGATAAAATAAAAACAAATAATCCTCCTGTTAGAGAAAAGAGAAAATGTATTCATAAACCTTAACGTGCTATTAAGTTGATACACCGTGCTGCAGCTTCATGTGGTCTGATATAACCACTAACTTCAAGTGGTTTCAAGTGACACCTTTAACTGTGTTTATGTCACCAAACCAGTTTGATGTGCACGTTTAGTTCGGGTGCTGCCACTCTATGACACAGACGCCTGTTATTGTTTAGTTCATAACTCCCTGAGCTGTTAAATCTTTGCTTTATCTGTTTGCACAATACACAAAAACAGTATGAGATGTTGCTTCTGCTTTAAATACCTGCTGGTATGTATTTCAGTTAGTCACACCTACATAGAGTTCTGTTTCTTTTGTCTGTGACTTTTGTGTGCAGTCTAAAAATAATTAAGCCAATCATATTTGCCAAGAGATCTTCCAGAGGCCGCTTTAGCAAGCCATTCTCCAGAGACCCATATGTTAAAATGCCACAATTTACTGCTGAAATAAACATGTTTACAGTCTTGAACAAAAGTGGTATTGTTATTTATAGCTAATTTTCCTCTTCATGACCAAATCAAATCACTTTTATTGTCACATCACATGTGCAGGTACATTGGTACAGCACATGTGACTGAAATTCTTGTGTGCGAGCTTCACAAGCAACAGAGTTGTGCAGGACCCAAGGACTCCACTGTACAGGGAGTGAAATCTTCTATAATGCAGCCATATGATTCTAACAATAAGAAACCTGAAGAAAAGAATGAAAATCCATCTTTCCATTTTCTTTTCCTTCTGCTAGAGTTGACTGTTAATTATCTGTCTCTGCCCAGTGCTACCACACAGTCTATGGCAGCATGTTAATCAAGCCATTGTAAGGAACTGCTGGCCAATAAGTTCAAAGCTATGGGTATTTTGGGCGTGTCAACGAACACGAAGCTTAAAACCTGTAAGGTTTTGAAAGTGACTGCTTATGAATGTGCTTCTATGTAAAATTGTTTTTACGTAGGTAATTATCAATTGATAATTACCTATGTAGCTATGCTGAGTGTAGTCAACCCTTTCAAAACTGCTCCAACTACGTCTTCATTCTCTATGGGTCATTGATGTCATTGGTTGAAGGTAACCCATGGCTGATAAAAATAGTTAGTTCATCCAGTCAATAAATATACCAATTAAATTATGGACCGATTATAGTCAAAACCCACAGTCTACAAAACATGGATATGGATACAGGGTCTACAAAGGGAAGCCAATGCAGAAACAGATTTTTAATGGTCAGTAGGAGGTGGCTCATCTGGCAGCAAGTGCACTTAAGGACATGGAAAAAATAAGTATAATAAAGGGTTTGAGGCTTCATAACACGATTGCACTACACAGTGGATGACTTCATGCTGGTTATGTCCATCTTTATATATAGGCTATCACCAGACCAAATAAGGCAGTCAAAGCAAACCTTCTGTCTGCCAAAGGCATACGGTATATTTTAATGCTTAAAGGTGTAACTTTTTCAAATAATTTGTAGCTAAAATGTTACCCTTTCTCTCTATAGTTCCGATATCTTCTATGAAAGTGAGGTTATTTGTCAGAATGTTAGAATGTTGTTTTAGCTAAGCATATCTATGAGTACATAGAGTTACACAACTTTACTCCCAAACACTTTTTTTTCTGCAGAAACCCAATAACAGAAGAATCGTGGTGTCAGCAGTGACTCAGGACATGATTGCATAAGCATCTGTAGTAGGTGGGTGGGTGGAGAAGAACAGGAGAAAAAGTCTCTATGGCAAATACACTGATCCTGGGCTCAAATGGTGCATAAAAGCCAAGTAATAATTAGTTATAACCACTGGTCGTTTTCATTTCTGAGGAGGAGCCACGGGGCCTTCTTGTGACACTGCATAGTGACATGTTTTGTTGATGGGGTGGCTCGGGTCCTCTGTTTGAGTTAGAAACGTGCCCGAGGGAGGAAATGACACAATTCCTGCTGAAACTCATTGGAGGGGCTTTTTAATGTAAACCAGATGTCTCCTTTCCAACTGAAAACAATGAAAACGACCCCAAAGCCGTTTGTTAAAGCAGACAAAGGGGATGTTGCGTGTTTAAAACACAAACAAACCAAAAGATAAATGTTAGTCTTACTATGAGGACTGTCATACTAACACGAGGTCAGTTGGTATTTTGCCATCCCGCTCTAATGATGCAGCACGATCTCATTTCATCTGCCCGGTTTTTTTTCCGCCTAATATTTCCACGGAGTTAAATCCACGATACAACCTCTGGTTACTTACCACGTAACTGCAAGTCACTGTGCCCAATAAAAGGCTTAAATGTCCTCAGTATATCTGCATTTTTGACTCTGCCTGAGTCGCCCCCGGCCGAGTAGAAATAATCCAGCAGCGACTCTTCGCTCACATCACTCATCTCAGCTCAGTGTTTGGAGCGTCTCTTACCGGCCAGGATGGGTTTTTTCTTAAGCGAGTAATCTAGTCTTTTAGGGGGTTTTCACTCTGCCACACCGCTCTCCTCCTGGCTAATTTGTTGTACTACATATCTAAAGTTCACTCCACCCAGGCGAGCTGACCGCTGCTGCGCCTCCTCCCCCCGTTAACCCTTTAAAGACACACGTCTTCATTTTCGTCCTCCGCGTTTTCTGTGCCAGCGGTGAAAAGGAAACATTCAGCTCCCACTGTTGGACTGAAATAACTAATACTGGGCTCTAAGATACTTCATGACTAGTACAATTACTGTGCTGAAAAGCCAGTGTATGGGACTGTAATTAGGCGGATAGACGTTTTAAAAGTTAAAGTATTTAATGCAAAAATAGTCCCTTTCCACTGTTATGGTAACTTTAGAGTGCCGTTACTGATGCAGATATGTTTAAGCAGTGACTCCCTGCTGCATCTGCACGACATGCAGGACTGCCTGTGAGGACTGCAACGATTATTTCCATGACGTGCAGATTGGAGAGAAAGAAAGAATTATCGCGATGCTTTAAAAAAAAACAGTCAAATCTGTACACTGAATCAACAATATGTTGATTTAAAGTCTCATATGTGTAGTGTAAGGTAACAATCTTATAACACATCCTCAAAAATAGATTGTGACCTTTCACAATAAGTGTCTGCTTCAGGACCCTTAATGCTTTTCAGTTGTTTGTGAGTGTTTAGTAGTAGAAACTATCCGGGATGTTTCATTTAACTAGCTCACAAGGTCCAAAAAGTTGGAAATCCATGATATGTTCAAGAATGCTGGGATAAGAGACGTTTTAAAGAGATTGTTTGTGCTGCAGAATTTATTTTTTCTTTGTTTCGTCATTAATAATCTCACAATAAAAGAAGTAATATACTTCATTTGCTATCTAATAATGAAAAGCATGAAGATATAAGTCAAAAGGGCCATACTCATACTATCTCCAGTGCAGGACTTTTACTTGAAACTGTGCATTTTGCATTTGTAGTACTTTACGCACGTGAAGGATTTGTGTACTTCTTACACTACTGCTATGTTGACCACATAATCCCAGACAGTAGCAAGGTGATAAATGTATCGCCAGCTGTTCTCTGTTGGCATAAAATAATTCCCCAAAGACGTGGCATATGCTCTGGGATCAAATTTCTTTATCCTCATCAAACTTGTGTTGTTTTCTAAATTGAAAGAGCATAAGGTCCCACTTTCACGCAACAGAATAAACTCCTCACCTCAATAATTGTATCAGCGTATAAGAAGCTTATTGTAATTACAATATTGTCTTCTTAGGGCAGCAGCCTAAAACATGAAATACAAATCACTCATTTCTAAATTGAATGGAAACCCGTTCAAAGCAAAGCAATACTAGAGGACAGAGGGATTAAAATGTAAGTCCGGTACATTTAATATTTACAGCACAATCACACAATTAATCTGACAATGTGTTCTGTGTTTAATACCTGAACCGACTGGTGTCCCATCTTTGTCAGTGGTGTGAGGGGGGGAGGATGGGAGTCACTATTTACTTCTGACCCAAATGCAACCCATCATGCAGATTTGGTACTTTAACCAATGACAACTGTTAGTTTTAAAAGCAGATTGGTTTTTATTTAGCTCCTCTGTGGTAAATGTGGTGTTGACACCTGAATATAAGTTAGGGCTTCTGACATATAAAAGCTCGTAAAAAAAGGTCAAGCCCTAGATGTTGGCAATTTATTTACCCACCTGCAAATGTTTTCAACCTAGACTCTTTTAATGAACAGTGGGGTGAATCAAACATTGGAGTAAAAGTGCTGAAGTTGATCATATTCCTTAGATTTTAAAGCAGAAATGAGAGATTAAATACTTTAAACAATATGCAAATATACTCAAGTAAAATGAAATTACCTTGAAGTTGTTCTGAAGTACTTCAGTAGAATATACATGGACTGAGTTCTCTTGACTGTGGAGTCTTTTTAAGCTACAGTCAAGTTCAAGAAACCAGTGTGAGATGATCTGAGGTTTATGACATGATGCTTCATCCTACTGGAAGCAGACAGCGGAAGATGGGTGCGGTTTGGTCATGAAGGGATGGACACGGTTAGCAACAAAACTCCAGTAGGCTGTAGCATTAACCAATAACTAGTTTATAGAAAGGAGCCCAAAGTGCAAGGAAAATATCCTCCACATCATCACACCACCAGCACCAGTCTGAACCACTTCTGATCAACCACCACCCGATCATTGTCGCAGCATAAATGTAAAATCATCACATAAGGCAACATTTTCCTATGTTCTTTTCCCCAAACGTACATTTTGGTGAGCTTGTGTGAAATGTAGCCTCAGTTTGCATTCTTAGCTGACTGCAGTGGCTCGTATGGTCTTCTGCTGGGCATCCTCTGCATAGCTTTGTTGTAACAAGCAGTTACAACAAAACTTACTATATGGCTTTTTTTTTATTATGCTTGTCTTTCAAATAAACTCATGTGTTCTCCTGTAATCTAACACTGAGCGTTTATAGTGGCAGAAAATTATTAACTGACTCATTCCTCATAGATCATTTATTATTTAACCTCCTGCAACAATTCCAGGACGTCCAGAGTCAGGTGGGTTATCATAAAGAAGTTCATGGTGACATTAGTATAAAAAGATTACCTCCAGGCATTGAAAAAAAGGAGCGAGACTTTTTTGTTTTTTGTTTTAATTATGAGAACAGTAGAATATGACTTAAAAAAAGGTAATGTTTTTAATAATGCTCTCCCAAGTTCTTCAAACAATTTTTCAAAAGAATGCTGCTGTCAGCCCTATTCTTTCTGCACCTCTTCCTATCAGATTTTTCCTTTCTATTGAAATGCTTTGATTCAGCATTCTGCCAACAGCCAGCCTTTTTATCAGTGACCTTGTGTGGGTTACAGGCCTTGTGGAGGATGATGATCACGATCATCACCTGAATAACTGTCACCCTTCCCTTTGTGGTTGCATGTGCTGAACTAGTCTGAATTAAACAGTGTATTTATAATGTCTGAATAATAATGTATACAAACATGCAACTTTTATCCAGCGCTGGATAAAGACCAGTATTCATAAATATTATAGTAACATTGTCTCCTTCTCTCTGGGTTTTACACAGCTGTGACTGTTAGCTAGCTAATGAGCTAAAGTCAGCGATATAGATAACTGGGAAAAGTGAAAACTTCATGGTTCATGCTTCAAGGTATAGACAGGAAGAAATCATTCTGGGACTCTAATAAGTTCTTTACAAAACAGCAACACGTTAACCCCTACTGTTGAAGTTCCTGTAGGAACTGAACAACTCTAAATTCAAGGAAAAGCTGAATTTGTTTTCTTTAAAGCTCAGATGGAACTTGATGGCCTGAACATTCTGACTGCATTGTGGACTTTGTCATGCTGATACATGGAGAGAGGCACTGAGAACACGTGTGTGCACACACAGCATGTCTCTTCATGCTTGCTCTTCCCCTAGCCCAGTGGTTCCCAAACCTTTTTTGCTAGGCCCCCCTTTGTTTTACAAGAAAAATGTTCGCGCACACACACACGCACGCACACACAAATGGCTCTGCGTCCCCCCCCCCCAGGCGGGCCCCACACTTTGGGAAGCTCTGCCCTAGCCTCTTGTGTCACTTAGTTTTGCCTTATTATCGTCTTATTTGTTGAAAATTTTGAAATGTAGAGTCTGTGAGCACAAGTAGAAGTTTTTGCTTGAAAAGTAACTGTGGCCTCTTTTTCAAAGGCTTCTCTAATATTTAACGGTCGTGAAATATGTCAAACTTTTCTTCTCCTCTTCACTTAGCTGCTGTTTACAGTTTAAAGTTGTCATCAGGACAAACACTTCTAATTATACTTTGCTCCTCATTTTCTTTAAAAGCAAGAGAAGACAGAACAGATCCAGTAAATCTTTAAGTTTGGTATAGTAATCTGTCTTGATCTATTTTTATTTGAATGTTTTATTCTGTGTTTTATTTATTTATTATATGGGAGAAAGTCTTGCCAGCCTTGTGCTGAGGGCTGTGGTCATCCATCTGTTTTGCTCCAATAAACCCAAATTTCAGGGATACCTTCTTTAGATCTTATTCATATAACATTACTTAACAGTAAATAAATCTTGTTGAAGTCACTTTATATGGTAGGATAAAGACCCTACAGTGTTAATCTAGCTCAAATGTTCACTTGGATTCACTGATGAAGTAAATGCAATTTGGTAATCAAAGGTGAGTTGACTATATATGTATACTCTGTCATGGTTGGACAAACAAGGATGCAAACCACAACTTAACTGTTTGGCTGAGACAAAACAACAACAAGGCAGTGATCATAGCTTAAATGTACTCAGGATATTGTTAAATATGCAAATATTGTTAATTATTGTTACATTTTCTGTCAGTCTTTGCCAGGTATCCTGTTTGAAGAAAACACTTTGAAGCCACTTGAATGCATGTTTATGAACATATTTGAAACTGATTTCAAGGAAGATAAAAATGCTAAGATTTTAAAGATTGCAAGTTACTTTGTTCATATATTGGCTGTTTGATCATTTTATGATGAGATGGATTGTGTCATTATATTTAAGTATAGTTTTTGAGGTGATGAGAGTAAAAGTGTGGCGGACCACCAGGTGGCTCCACTCACACACAAGTTGAAGGGAAGTGTGGGGGTGGAGATTTTGGCGCTGACAATGGTCGTGTCCAAATTCATGGGCTACATTCTCCCGAGGACCCGGCCTTCGCGGTCTACGTGGGCCGGGTCCTCAGAAGATCGGGTAGGCCGGAAGTAAACGGCCGTGAAATTGGACGGTCTAGCCTTCTGATTAGCGTCACCGCTGTCTCGGTGGAGTTTAATAAACTCGGCCGTCTGCTCCTTGCTGTCTAAAATATAACAGGACACTGGAGTAAACTCTCGGCCATCTCACACTTCTGTTTAATCAGTTTTCTGTTTGACGTTTAGTCAGCTGTGTAAAAACCAAGGAGGAACCCACCCGGGGGATTAATAAAGTTTTATTTTATCTAATCTAATAACTTTAATCTCAGCCAAACCGATTTACTCACGAACAAACAAAACACTGGAAAAAAAGCCCAACAATAACATTTTTAGGTTGTCTAAGTGACTTATATATTACGTTTGTCACGGCCGGGCGGGTTACACACAGTAATTCGGCGTGCCCGTGTGGCGTGTTGGCTAGACCCAAGCGCGGCGAAGGCTAGCGGTGGGTTTGGAGCAGGCACGCAGTTATTCTAGTAACGATCAGTGCACGAAGCGTGGCTTCGGAACGGTCGTTACCGACAGAGAGCGAGCGGAGCTGGGAAGAGAAAAAGGATTGAAGGGATAATCACTCACGGTTGCTGAATCAGGCGGAGACTGACGTCGGCAGAGTTTCGGAGCTCCTGACACGAAGAGAATGATGTCTGGCGTCTCTCTTTTAACCCCGGCCCCGTGATCAGCTGATCACAGCTGATCACCGGCTGACAACGTTTAACCCGAGCAGCGAAAGTCCGCGGTGATCTGAAAATGATGTGCCGGGAGTTGTGCCATTCTCGGCCGCATCAGTAACCCTCGAGCTCCCGGCTAGCTATCGAGCTGGTGGGTAGCAGACGTCTCCGAAAACGTCGAAGCACTTTAGCAAAGATGCGATATCTTGATAAACCGAGCAGATATTTGATGTTTACACAGCTACTTTCTCGCCTGAAAATATGTTAAAAGTTTATTTTGTGACCCAGAAAGATTAATAAGAGTAATTTTAAAACTTAGTAGCGGCCGCCATTAGCCGGAAACTGGAGCTTGGCTGGGCCGCGCTATGAATTCTGGGATATGGTGGGCCACGAAGGACACACCCGACCCATCCTTCAAATTCGGAAAAAGGAGCACGCATTTGTCGGCTGCATTCGGAGGGGTCTACGAATTTGGACAGCCTTCGGCGCGTCGCTGTGACGTAATCGGTCTACAAATGCGGCCTCAGGAGAATGCAGCCCATGAATTTGGACACGACATATATGTGAAGTTCTGTCAGTTAATAAAGTGGTTGGAGTGAGACACTGAGACCTCTCCTGTCGTTGTTACATACCTCCACATTGGTGACCCCTGTAGTGAACATGCTAAGGCTCGACGACGAAGCCAGCTCTGGCCTGGAAGCATCGGCGGCCGCCGGACCTTCACCTCCGCCGATGGCTGCGTTTGCTGTGGCGCTTAAATTGCCGGATTTTTGGCTTCACGATCCTCCTTCATGGTTCATGCACGTAGAAGCTCAGTTTGCTCTTCGTGGAGTTTCAGCCGACGACACTAAATACCACCATGTGGTGGCCTCACTTGACCCGCTGTCAACCCGCCGTGTGATGACTCTCCTCCGGGATCCCCCAGCCCAGGGCAAGTACGCCGCCCTCAAGGGGCTGCTGCTGCGGCGTTACTCCCTCTCTGATGCTGAGCGGGCCGAGAAACTCCTTTCCATCGCGGGCCTGGGCGACGGCACCGCCCTCGAGCTCATGGAGAGCATGCTGTCCTTGCTGGGCGCGGAGGACGGAGGATTTCTCTTCACCCACCTCTTTCTTCGACAGCTGCCGGCTCCAGTGCGCGCTGGCCTTGCCAACTCCCCGCTATTGGCCACGAAGGATTACCGCTCCCTTGCGGAAGAGGCGGATCGCATCCTCCTGGCTACCAGGACTTTCGGCGTCCAGACGGTTATTCAGGACCCACCAGCGTTTACTGGTGGCCAGCAGCTCGAAGGAGCAGCACATGTTCCATCTGCGTCAGGTTTTTCAGCGTTTGGCGGAGCATGGACTGATTATTAATCAGTCTAAATGCCAGTTTGGATTGCCCGTTCTCGATTTCCTTGGGCACCGTGTTTCCGCCGAGGGCGCGGTTCCGTTGCCTGACAAAGTCCGAGCTGTTTCGGAATTTCCGCGTCCCACGACTGTTAAGGCACTGCAGGAATTTTTGGGGATGGTGAATTTTTACAACCGTTTTCTCCCCAGAGCGGCACATCTGCTGAAGCCCCTTTATGGGGCGTTAAAGGGTAAAAAAGCTAATGACCCCGTTGACTGGTTTCCGGACAGCATCCAAGCGTTTTCTGATGCTAAGTCAGCGTTAGCTAATGCTGCCCTTCTGGCCCACCCATCCCCCTCAGCGCCGATTGCGTTGACCACTGATGCGTCGGACATAGCGGTGGGTGCGGTGCTGGAACAGCGAATCTCGGGTGTCTGGCAACCGCTCGCCTTTTTCAGCCGTACGCTACGTGACAGCGAACGCAATTACAGCGTTTTTGACAGGGAGCTACTGGCGCTCCACCTGGCGTCTCGTCATTTCCGGTTTTTTCTCGAGGGTCGTCACTTTACCGCATACGTGGACCACAAACCCTTGACGTTTGCCATGTCCAAGGTTTCCGATCCATGGAGTGCACGCCAGCAGCGCCAGTTGGCAGCCATTTCTGAGTTTACCACGGACATTCGGCACGTGGCTGGTAAATCCAATCATGTGGCTGACTGTTTGTCCCGTGCGCTGGTTTCTCCCGTCTTTCTCGGCATAGACTACTCCGCCATGGCTGCCGATCAGAGCGGTGACCCTGACATCCTCGCGCTTAAATCCACCCAGACGGGCCTCATACTGGAGGACAGTGTAACAAACCTTTTGGGTTATAGCACCACTAGGGGGGGTTGCCCAACTATTGTAGTAGCTGTGGGGGTCTCCTAGTGGGTGTGTGAGTTGTTAGCGGCAGCCATTTCATGCTGCTCATGTTCCATGCTCCAAGAAAGCACCTTACTTACTGTTGTGACAAGCTGGCGCTGGTGGTACCAATCCCCGCGCATGTAGGTTCGGACGAGTACAGCCGAGGAGACCTGGCTTATAAAGTGTAATGTTGCTGACGGCGAATAAAGGTCTGTTATTGGATTTAACCGACTGGTTCCGTGTTATCCGGCTAACCTCCACACCACATGCCCGCTGGACCGGCTAGCCGCTCCTTCCTCGCCAGACTGCTGTTACAACAGACCCGTGCAGGACGGTGGTCCCCTCCTCGTCTGTGACGTTTCCACCGGCCGCCCTCGCCCTGTGGTTCCCGCTTCCTGGCGTCGTCAAGTTTTTGACTCGGTACATGCTCTCTCTCATCCAGGGGTCCGGGCCTCTGTTAAACTGGTCAGCTCTAAATTTGTTTGGCCAGGCCTTCGCAAATCTGTTAAGGAATGGGCGTCGGCGTGCATTCCCTGCCAGCGCGCGAAGGTTCATAAACACACCAAGGCGCCCCTGGAGCCGTTCTTCATACCCGGCAAACGTTTCGATCATGTGCATGTCGATCTGGTGGGTCCCTTGCCGCAGTCACAAGGTTTTACGCACCTTTTGACTGTTGTTGACCGGACCACCAGGTGGCCGGAGGCGGTCCCCCTGGCGTCCACTACCGCAGCAGTGGTGGCCAAGGCGTTTTTGTCGACCTGGGTCTCGCGTTTCGGCCCACCCGCGGACATTACGTCAGACAGAGGCCCCCAGTTCATTTCCGAGCTTTGGTCGGCCATGGCTGATGGACTGGGGGCTAAAGTCCACCGCACAACCGCATACAACCCGCAGGCTAATGGGATGTGTGAACGGTTCCACCGGTCGCTGAAGGCTGCCTTTCGCGCCTCCTTAAAGGATGGCAATTGGGTTGACCGCCTCCCGTGGGTTTTGCTTGGGCTGCGCTCTGCGGTTAAGGAGGATCTCGGCGCTTCCCCAGCTGAGCTAGTGTTTGGTCAGCCCCTCCGCGTGCCTGGAGAATTCTTGCCTGAAAATCCTCCTCCCTGCTTCGATCCATCGGTGCTCTCTCTCACCCCGCTTTTGCACTCGCTTCGGGTTCCTGGTCCGGTGCACCATTGCGTGCCTGACACCTTTGTTCCAAAGACTTTAGAGACTGCTAAGTTTGTTTTTGTCAGGCACGATGCCCACAGGACACCGCTGCGGCCGCTGTATGACGGCCCGTTCAGGGTTATTGAACCGGGCCAGAAACATTTTGTTTTGGATTTTGGGGGTCGAAGGGAGACTGTGTGTGTTGACAGACTTAAACCAGCACATGTTCTTCCGGACAGTGATGTAGTGCCGGCCCAGGCCCCTCGCCGTGGCCGACCTCCTGCGCTGGGGTTGACAGTCTCTGGTTTTCCCCCCAGGACTACCCCCGGACCACCAACGTTTGAGCCTCCTCCTGCCTTTCCTGCTCGCCTTCACCAGCCTCGTTCACAGGATGGACCTTCCTCTGCCTGTTCTCTCCCTCCCAGGTTCAGTCGTGCGGGTCGTTTGCTTAGACCCAGGGTCCTGGACTGAATGGAGACCTGACTGTGTGTTCTAGGGGGGGTATGTGTGGCGGACCACCAGGTGGCTCCACTCACACACAAGTTGAAGGGAAGTGTGGGGGTGGAGATTTTGGCGCTGACTATATGTGAAGTTCTGTCAGTTAATAAAGTGGTTGGAGTGAGACACTGAGACCTCTCCTGTCGTTGTTACATACCTCCACAAAAAGATATTTAACTGTAATGTAGCAGCACTGTTATCTCAGATTAATTTAATTTAAAATTCAAGAATTTTCAAGTAAATCATGTTTTAATTATATAGAAATGTGTGGTTAAGGATATAAAGAAGTATTTTAAATGAGTTACAGTGAAAAGAAGTGTCTGTAAATGGTAATATAAACAGAATTTTCCATTTTTCTATTAACAGACATTTGTTATTAAAGGTAGTGAAAATATACTGTAAAATCTACAGAATTTTCCATTTTACCATTTACAGAATAGTCGTGAAGTTTTTCTAAAGATTTTTTTTACAGTGTAATATGATGTGCCACTGGGACACATAGAGAGGGGAGTAAGCCAGAGCACTGTCAGGAGAAACCTGACATAACAAAGAGAAACCATATTTTTTCAATATTGGCCTCTCTTCAATGGCTCCCTGTTAAATCCAGAATGAATCCAATTTAAAATCCTTCTCACATACAAGATCTTGAATAATCATGCTACAAATTTCAGGTACTATAAGGTCCTCAAGATCTCACGAGAGCACTTTGCGCTGAGACTGCTGGTTCACTTGTGGCTCTTTGGATATTTGAAAGTACAATAGCAGGTCGACCCTTCAGCTTTCAGGCCTCTCTTCTGTGGAACCAGATTCCAGTTTAGATTGGAGAGTCGCCTTTTCTGTTTAAATTTTTTTTTTTAAGTTTAAAACTTTCCTTTTAAATAAAACGTATAATTGGGGCAGGATCAGGTGACCCTGAACCCTCCTGTAGTTACACTGCAATACACCTAGGCTGCTGTGGTCTTCCCATGATGCTCTGTTTCTTCCTCACTGACCTCTTTTCTGTTTTTGTGTGTTTATATAGCATCTTGTTATTATTCATCTCTGGCTCTCTTCCACAGTGCAGCTTTTGTCCTGTCTTCCTTCTCTCACCCCCAACCGATTGTTTCCCCTTCATGAGCTTGGTTGTGCTCGCACTGTTGACAAACTAGTGGAGGAAAGTATTTTATGGTGGATAAATTCTATAAAAAACTATTAAACAATAGTTGAATTGTTTAATTAATTGTGATTTTTAAGCATTTATAAAGTTAGTTTGTTAGATCATTGTTCCACAGAGTGGACCTCATGCAGCCCCTGTTTTATAGCAAGGAGTTTTACAAATAACATATGGACATGCTTGTTGCTATTTGTCTACTTAATGCGGTTTCCAGGGCTCCGTGAGAGCAGAAAAGGACCAGATGTTCCTTTGCACCATCTGAAGGTCACCAGCATCAGTCTAGTGGCGTTGGTTGTGATCGAGGGCAGATGTTCCCAGGGTTATCCATTCCATATGGCTGCCACTCGTCCACTGGCCTTTTCACAGCACAGCGCTTGTAAACACGCTTCAGTTTGCTGTTCTCTTTTTTTCTGACCCTGTAAAACATGTCCTAAATCCAATCACCTAGTCCCTTTAGAGGGGATGATGTTGATGAATGGAAATGTGTAGTGGTAGTAGTGACCTATAAGCCCCTATTGAGATTACAGGCAGGCAAGCAGCCAGCCAGCCAGGCCTGGTCAGACCACTGGGAAACGGCTAGAGCTTAAAGAGGGATTGTTTAGATAGACAATAGTGTCTACCTGGTTTTAATCCCCGCTCAGAAAGAGTATAGAGGATTGGCAGAGTTTAATAAATGAAAGTGCTCCTATAATCAGGATTTGCCAAAGTGCCCCTTTGTGTTAATCGTCATTTTTTACAGCATGGTTTTTGACATCTGCCACAGCAAGTGGTGTTAACCCTCTGCTGCCCCAGCTGTACGCAGCACATTTCCACCAGACTTCATGCAGAGAAAAGCAAAAAGGGAGAAGTAAAGTTACACCGTTTAGTGTTCATGCACATTTCTGTTCTGTTCTGTACTTTAAGAGATGGTACAGAAATGTTTCTTCATAGCATCTTTATTCAGCAGTTGTTGTTAAAAAAGCCTGGCGGGTGTGTTGCAGCATCCCTTTTTTACCTTATAACTTGTTCATATTTTATAGTGTGTCATAATGTACTTGCATATACTCTATAGGTTTTAGCCAGATTGCAGCCATCGTGGCACAACCTCTTTACTTACTTAGCAGAGGCTAATAGAACGGGGATGTGTAATTACTTCAGAGCTAAAATAGAAAGCTGCATTTTATTTAATTAAAGTTCAGCGCATCAGCAGTAAAGCATAATAAAATTGTTTTAAAATCAAGGATTACAACAGTAAATCCCAATGGGCCAGATGTGAGAATGGGAGGGGCCGCTGCATTCTGGGACCAGATTAAACAGAAAATCCCACAGGGCCGCACTGTCTTTTTCCTGCAGCTTAGGGGCTTGTGTGGATTCAACATGCTGTAATCCACCGATTAGCTGATATAATCACCTGTAAATACACCTTGGCCGGGACGTTACTCTCGGCCATTAGGCTCTGGTCTAATGCTCCACATGTTCGTCGGACCGTTTACTGTTGAGACGGGTCGGATTTCACCTCATCTGAACTTTCTGGGAATTTGAAGCAGACGGTCGGCCCAGACAGACAGCTGTTCTGACTGTGTGATCCAAATGAGTTCTCAGAAACTTAACTGGAAAATATAAATGCTCTTTGAATCCAAATTAAACCCAAACTAAGTAGAATATAAGTGGTTTGAAGCAGCATTGTAATTCTACTTTGTCTATTTGCTCAAAGCACATTTCAACACTGCATGCTAATACTTATAATTACAATAAATGTTAACATTTTACATTCAAAACTAGTTCAATATTTGTGCTTTGCCATTATATTTATGGTACTAAACCAAAGCTGAAGTTACAGGTGAAAAGGTAACGCTTACACAAACTTCAGAGAAAAGTAATTCACGCACTGCACTGTATATATTTAAGTTCTTACTTAATCTAAATATGCCAATACATCGTCTGCCACTGCTCTGCTGATCTTATATCAAATAAGTTGATCTAATGAATTGCTGCCACACATGGTCAGGTCGGTCTGGTGTAATTTGCCCCTCAACGTTCTTTCGCCACCTGCTGTCTGTGCACGGTTAAGAACACAAGAGACGGGAACAGTCTGACCAGTTCATGTTGTTTTAATGCCATGCCGTTCAGATTCAGCCTCTCTCCTCAAATCACTCCATTACATTGGATTAAACCATTAAAAAGAGGGATTGTATCTGTATTTGAGCCTGTGTTGAATTATTATTTTGTAAGACACTTTATAGTCATTACTGAAAAAGGAAACACATTATTTTGGTTCATAGCACATTAATGCCTGGCAAGGAAAAAAAAAATATTAAGACTAAATTGACCCAAAAAAAAGAAATCACAAAACACAGAAGCAAACAATATAAACAATATCTTATATATAAAACAAATGAGTCATAATAAATATTACATAAACACACAAAAAACTAAACACTTAACTTATTTGGTTTGGGCAACATTTTGAGTAAAGTCCGTAATTACTGATCTGAAAAGCCAAACATCAGTGTGAATGTTACGTTTACTGTTTTTTTCTTCCCCTTAAATCTCCCAGAGAACACCATTCATCTAAAATGAGAGTCACCACCCCAAACTTTTTATTTAGCCTCCTCTTTCTAGCAAGAAACACAATCACGTGTGCACTCCTTTTGTTTTTCCTATAAATCAGTTCCTGTGTGTGCTTGTAAGCCATCCAAGCCTTTATATAGTGCAGAAAATTCCACAAAACAGCTTTAGTCACACATGTTCTGTCTATTTTTTAGGAATATCTTCTCACTAGTTCAACCTACAATCAAATAAAGAAGAATCAAGTCTTTATGAGCTGATATGCGATTGGCTGCTTTGGACTTGCTTTGCCTTTTTGCACTTTTATTTATTTAATAATTTTTTTGCTGGGAATCTACCAGCTCTACAAGTCTTCCATCTTTGTGTTTGTAATAGAACGGGAGCAATTTTGGTTCAGTCAGGATTGGACTCATAAGTCAAATGTAGACATTCATTCACAGTCACACACAGATGTCTTTACAGCAAACACGTACAAATAAAAATTCATTGTGACTGTAAATGTAAATTCACTCATTAGTGACCTTTCTACTTAACAAAGATAACTGTGCAATTTTTTTTTTTACTTTTCTGAAGCAAACCAGGACTAGTACAAGTATCAAGAGCTCGTCTTAGGCGCCGTTTTCTTGTTCAGCCACGTGTAGAGAAGATTTTCAAGATTTAGTTTTCCCTCTTTTCACCTCAGAAGAAGGGAGAAGTGCAGGACTCAGCTCCACCTTTTCTCTGGTGTGGAGTGCAGTAATGAGGTCTTAAGGCCTCCGCCGGGATGCCTCCTGTCTGTAGGGGCTCCTTACGTACTCCGCCCAAAGTCCAACTTAAGGTTCCAGCCCCCATTAATGCTACTTCCGTTGCAAAGTGCAAGCAGTTAATATCTCTCTGCCCCTCCCTCCCATTTGAGTAATTTGGAAACCAACGCAACAGCAAAATCAAAAACACAAATGGATTGCTATTGTTGTGATGTTAAAAAAAAGGGACAGTCATTGTCCAAAAAGCAACAGGAAGGGAGAGGGCAGGAAGAGAGCGAGTGCATTTGTGTGTTCAGTCCATCCTCATAAAATAGGGATTCTTCCTTGTAATGTCCATATGCCACCAGTCAGCATTTGGAAGAGCTGTTATACCTCCCTGGGGGAGAAAGGATAACATTAATACACACATACCTTTCAGGAAAAGTACCTAAAACAAAATTTAGGAGCATTTCCTCACTTCCTTCTTTGAGATCAAAAACACTCCTGTATGTATAATAAATATGCAGCTGAAAACAGAAGGGCACAAGGAGCCTGGCTCTGTGAGACTAAGTTTCTTCTCAAACTATCAGATTATTTCTTATATAATAGAAGTAATGACTTACGATGCTGTCAGTGTGGAGTTCAGGACAAGAGTGGTGCGTATCCTGTACAGCTGAGCCAGCGTCAGCTTCTTGTGTTGGCCTGGAGATTTTCTCTTTTTGGGCGATGCCTCCGCTGCTGACTTGGCTTTCTTATCTAAGCAGGCAGAAGGAGTCACTTCCCCATCTGAGCTGTCGCTCTGAGAATCGTTATCCTCGCATTGTCCGTCGGGCGCCCCGTGGCCATGCCTGGCTTCCGCCCTCCTCAGGGTGGCACTGAGTTTGTCAGAGGGCAAGCTAATGCTCAAGCAATCGTCAGACTGGTCGAGGTCAGTGGAAAATAACTCCTTGTTTTCCACTGACGAGTTCTGGTCCAGCTCGGACATGCTCTTACTGTGCGACAGCTTTGACGTGTCCATGTCTCCGCACAGCGATTGGTCCTGCGTCTCAGAGCTGAGGGAGTGTGTGTGGGAGATGGGGTGGCTACCATGAAAGTGTTGCAGGAGGTTGTCTTCGGAGCGGGATAGAGCCAGAGAGGACAACCCCAGGAGGCAATGGAGTCGGGGGTGTACATGAGGCCGCCGACGAGGTTTAGAGGACTGGACAACTGACACCTGAGACCCTAATGAAGCATCCTCCTCTTCTTCCTCTTCTTCATCCACTTCTTCTAATTCTGTCTCTTCGTGCTCTGGCTCCTGACTCTCCCTGTCTCCCTCTTCCTCCTCAGTCTCCTCGCCTTCACTTTGGCCAGGCTGTGGCTGCAGTTCTCTTAGGAGGGATTCAGGGGAGAGGGTACCGTAGGCGCTGTCCATGGAAAGAGAGCGGCACTGGGGGTCCAGGTCCTCACTGTCTGGTCCCGTGCCCTGATTGTGCTCAGTGTAGATGGCGGAGTGGACTCTGACTGGACTTGACGACTTCTGACCCACAGACCTGTCAGAAAGGGAACCCACAGCGCTATCCAAGTCTTTATTAGCGCTTTCCTGGAGGTTTATGTTGGAAGCAGGAATTTCTGAGTGCTCGCTGGGCTCATCGACATCCATCACTGATAGGGTCTCAGTAGAACCGTCTGATTGACTGAAAGGAGAATTTTGGTTGAACGTTAGACTTAAAAAGCTCACCAGAAAGCGTGTAAGGAAAACATCAGAGACAATAATGGATCACTTTAAGGAATAGTTTGAGATTTTAAGAAAACAATTTGTGTAGAGTTCTATTCATGTTACAAAAGTGCAGCAGATTTTATTCTTTACACTTCAGTACCTTGAGTTTTGCTGATCCTTGTGACTCAGCAAAGGGGAACTTGTAGTGGAGTTGCTGCTCTCATCTTCCTCCTCCTCTTCTCCATCCCCCATACATCTCTTCTGACTGTCCTGCTGGCGGAGGAACTCCTCAGTGCGAAGCCTTTGGAGCTGGTTCTAAATTGAAAAGCACCATTTACATTAAATATGTAAATGACTGTAAAAATTTGTGCTTCTAAAGTAAAAATTTAAAAAAAAATAAAAAAAAAACCACACATAAAAATCTCATATCTGGATGCTGTCCGATATTTTTTCTATAATAAAACATTGCTATCCTACCTGGACATTGCAGATTGCATCTATCCAACTTCGCCCCTGGGTGGCGCTGTTGGCTTGGAAAGTGTACGCTGCCACTGCACTCTTGAATTCATTGAGGTAGATGAGGATGAAAGAGCCTGTAGGAGACATAAAACGTGAAAAATTTAGTACTCTGTGGATTGAAAAGTCACCTATATAATTAAATAGCTTCTCAAAAGGTGAGAATTTCCTGGATTTTCTGCTTTATTAAAACAAAAAATATATATTATTCAGGAGTTAAAGTCAGTATTTGAGCACTCACCTGGGTCTTTGAGTTCCTTACAGATGACGTTGTGAATAAGGAGAGGCTGACGGATAATTTTGACTTTCTCCACTCTTTTCACCGGCTTAGTAATTAGCAGCAGGTCGGTGAACAGAAAACAATAGACCTCCATCTGTGGGGACAGTAAACTCATTTCAGTTATGGTAACTCTTGTAATGTTTTACACATCTGCAGTTTTTGTGAGATTTTACGTAACCGCAAAGGAAACATGAGAATCCACGTGTAATCTGAATATAAAGATAAGAGCTCATCGTGTGTTTCCAAGCAGTCATGCGAGTCAATCTTACCCTACTGTCTTTGCCCTCCTTCATCCTCAGCGCGCCCTCGAGATGCAGCTGTCGAGTCTCTTCCGGAGATACATCTCTCATGGGAGCCATGAGGTCAAAGTGGTTGTACTCCTTGAGGATCTGAGGGGGGAAAGATAAAGGCATGAAGCAGAGTTTGACATGAAGTCTAATTTTAGGGCACTGGGGTATTGTAAAGTGTTTCTTACCTTCTCCACTTCTTCACTGCTCCCCTCTACAGCCTCATAGCAGTCTATACGGGCAGAGATGGTGGCGAGCTTCTGTTGTTCTTGACGCTGTCGCATCTGGGAGTCTACGCTGTTGATAAAGCCCTCTACTGTGGCAACCTTAATTGGAAAACAATGACAAACATACATTTGCATTCAGACCTCAGGCAGGGTGACAAGCAGTCAAAGCATATACTTTAGTGTAAATGAGAAAAACAGCACTTTCTAAATGCTTTCCAAGTTCTTACCATGCTGCTGACAATGTCACGGGTTGCTGGTTCATCTGTCTTCTTGAGAAGAATCTTCAGTAGGAGCGGGTATTTGGTCAGTCTCTGGTGAGGCTTTGCCAACATGTCGGCCAGCTTCAGACGGTTACACTGCTTATTGGTCTCTGCCCACTGAATTGAGTCAGACAAAAGCAGGAAGTCAGGCATCAGAAATGAGGAGAAAAGCCAAGGATGAGTTTTTGGGCAGAGAGCATCTGGGATTATCGTAATGGTAAGAGAAACCTTACCGTGACGTAGGTCCTGAAGAGCTCATTGTCCCTGAGAAGCGTGCGCATGTACTCCATGCAACCCTCCTCCTCCATGCAATAACGGATGTAGGGCTTGAACATGGTGCCAAACTGAACCCACACACAGAAACAAAGACATGCGTCATATTTACTTCTGTCATCAGGAAAACAAAGACGTACTAGCTGCTAATTCACGTTTCTTATCCTATTTATGCTTAAAAATTGTGAAACAGCAAGATTTTATGTTTACTGGCATCCATTATGTTTACTGTCATTGTTTTCCAGTGTACCTTTTAACCCAACTAATCAGGTGAATTGATAAAACACCTAAACCTTTATATGAGTCATAGTTACATAATCAGTCACACTTTTATATTGAACATGTAGTTACATGGTAATTACATTATTTATTAAATATAAAACCCTGGATTTTTTGACTTTGGAAAGATGCACTCAATGCTTTAAACCAAGATAAAGTTTCTATACTATTTAAATTAACTAGATGTCTTTCTTTTTTGTTGTCTGGGGGTGCATGCAGGGTTTGGATTCTCTTTTGTTGCATCTGTGGAGTCTGAAACTAACCGTTCTGAAACCATGGTGAAGGTCAGTGGGGTCGAGCAGAGCCCGGGCTTGCCTAGCCTTCTTCAGGGCAGGCAGCATGACCTGGGTCCAAAGGGAGGTGTGGAGGCGGACGATCTCCTGAATATTGCTGAACAACTTGGCGGGTTCCACCTCCGTCAGCAGGCCGCTCTCCTGCAGGTTCAGCAGCCCACACAGGAACAACTGCAAGAAGGGAGACATAAAAAGAGCGTAAGCCCTGAATATTACGACAGTAATCTGATGTAAGGCACTGCAGTTACGTCTAAACTTAAACTCCTTGTTTATTAGACAGCGATATAGGCCCCACACTTTGTCAATGTCTAATGAAAAAGAGCTTCATTGTATGTCTTATCTTTTACACTACACAACCCTCTTCATCTTACACAGTATGCAATTTATATATGCGTGAACAGACAACAAAAGCATTCTTTGCACTTACATCAGTGATGACTCGGAGTTTCTTTATGTAGGTAGCCTCTGTGTGCAGCAGCTCCCATATTGCTTCCTGCTGGTGGAACTGGCGTCTTGTCAGTGTCTGCGCACACACAGATTTTATTCATAAACATACACAATATTTATACGTTCCTCTCAACTGTTACAATATTAGCGTAAACTTCCTTTAGATTAGACATTTTAATCGCACCTCATTCCCATGTCAGAGTTTGGAGTACAACGATTACATCAGACATTTAAGCTAAATACTAAAACTCCCCAACAATATTTCCTCAGAAACTGTTTACATATACAAAAAAGTAAGAAATGAAAGGACTTAAAGGACAGTTCCAAGAACTTTTAGTTATTAATAAATGAACAATTAACTAAATGTTCACTTTCAAAACAAATCAAGTTACTGATTGCTTAGAATAAGGATAAGTGGTACAACATGGTGTGAGCCTAACAAACCATTTTTCCGCTTTACTCTTTAATTAAACACATCTTTATTATTTCTGCATACTTCCTTATGATTTCATGCTATAATGTAAATTGTATCCATACGTCAGTCGCGACGGTTTCTTATTGTCTTAAAAGTTCCACAGGAAATCTGTCACCCAACGCAACAAAAACAACAGTTGTTTCCTTGTGATGTTCTCATATTTTTTTACCGTAACTCACATCACCAACATTATTGTGTTTCAGCAATCAAGACAGTAATGTGTTCGGTGTAACTAACCATCAGAAGTACATTTACAGTATGAAAGACAGTATGTGTTGAGCAATAACCGCTAGCCCTGCTGATTGATCGTGGACTCGTTAACTCGTTACCATGTGCAACAACTCGGCGACGGCATGAGATGTGCGGCACAGAAATTCAGTTCCTTGTGGTAACATAACAGCGAAGTGCATTATAACCAGTATTTCAGGAAAAGAGGCATCAGGTTGAGTGTAAGAATGAGAAAGATAGATATAAGGAAGTAAGAATTGTGCACACACCAGAAACCAGCATGCATGCAAGTAATGTCATGAATGAGGAAATTGTAATGCCAAACCATTCGTGGTTCAGCATTACACCACTGGAAGTTACAAATATCTGCATTGATTCTAGTAGGAAACTGATTTTTTTCCATTATGTCTGCGCATACACGACAAGACAAAAGTGGGTGTGTTTGTGTGGTTTGCTTATCTGCACTGTACCTCTGAGTTGTCCAGTAGCGTTTGCCAGCTGTCCTCTAGGGATAGGTCGATCTCCTCCTCCTCCTCCTCCTCCCAGGAGTCCTGGTGGAAGGAGAGCTGTCGTGGCACCTTTGGCAATCCAAACAATGAGTAGGTCTGGAGTTTGCTCTGGAGCTGCTCCAGTCGATCCACCTCCTGCGATCAGATAAAAAACAATTTCAAAAACAGATGTGACTATTTTGAACAGAAACATGAAGAGACGCAAAAGTAACTGTCCATTTGTGTGACTGTTTATTGTTACATTCAAACTGTAAGTAGAGAGGGGTCTGTGTATTATAAGCATACACAATCCCGTCCTTGCTGGCGCCTAGGCCGCTATTCAGGTCTTTGTTCAAGCTGGCAGGCCTTATGTAGTTATGAAAATGAGCTCCGTGCATTGAGACCATCTTAACAATAGGAGACGGGGAGTGGGGTGAGTGCTACAAAACAGTGGAAAGAAACGGAGCGGGAGGATTGTGCTTCTTGAAAACAGTCAACAAAAAGTCAGAAATGTATGGGGGGAAAAAGATCCAAAGTTAGGACTTCTCGCTAAAGTTTGGTGTGAAAGCAGCTCAATGTTGTTTAACCCTACAATATGGAGGATGCCAAAGGTCCAGACCCAGGTGCAGGATCTCTGGCCCTGAGGGGATTTAAGGGGAACAAATAAATTGAAAAGGGATGGGCCCAGCAATGACAGGTGACTGACAGAAACTGTCTCCATTTGACATCTGCCACTGTTAAGGATGTGACCTCAGGGGATGAAATACAATGGAAGGCATGTTTGTGTGTGGGCGCGTGCCTGTCCTTCATTAGAATCAAAGTTGATTATCATTTTCAAAAACCTCTGATCCAGAAAGAGAAAGCCTTTGCTTAGGTTAACCTTGCGATCTTTAACGAGAGCTGAAAGGCAGACGGCGTTCCTTTTAAACAGAGCCAGGTTTACGCCTTCCCTATTTTCCATTCCTTATGATAAACTTGTTTATCAGCCATGTGATAAAAAGTTAAAAGTAGGAAATTTCCAGAAAGGATAGTGTTTTAAAAATCAAGATAAGAGTGGATAAAACTGAGTGCTAACAGAAGGCTTTTCCTCTACCTACTCATTTCCAGAGCTGCTGGGTGGAAAGTATGTGAGCCAACAAGTCAGGAGAACTTTGAAAGGAAATGACTTCACCAGGGCTCAAGGGGGATATGGCCTTCTGACCCCCTCCCACTGCTGCTTGCTACTGTTCTGTTTGTTTTTTTAATGTTTTCTTAATCTCAGACATCGTCTGGGCAACAAGCCTGCCTCCTACAGCCCTTTATAGCCAAAAGAAAGTGCAGCACTTTCACTTGGAACGAGATTGCACTCGCTTCTGTGATCATGTGATCGCAACCCTGTCGGCATTACCTTGCCAAAAGACCCCGCTCCAGCGTTGGAACTGAAGAAGCCACTGAAGCGGCTGGCAGCACGGTTCTTCCAGCTGTCGGGCCCAGCCCCTACAGCAGGTAGAGAGCCACCGATCTGTCCCAGAGCATCTGGGGTTGGGATATTCGCCTCACCCAGAAACTCTGTTATGTTCTTCCTCCGTCGGGCCTGACCCTGCGAGACAGAGAGAACAGACAAAAATCAGTTACATGATAGACCGTAATAGGAGGGAAAAAAAAGATCCAATGAGTGAATGAGGGGAATTATAACTGTTTCCAGCCAGACGCATCGAAAGAGACAATGACGAAATGATAGGACAAACAGGAAATCTGAAAGGGGAATTCTGAGCCAGGGATGACATCAACAGGACCGTTAAAACTATCCAAATGCCTGGACACAAACAGGAGAGGGAAGGACTGCCACTTCCTCGCTGTGTATGTTCACTGCATCACAAGGAGCAGGCGGGAGGTTGTTCCAAAAGAACAGACGGCCGAGTCTGGCCATTGTTCCCTGTCCATTGTTACCCTGTCAGCAGGCCCTGGCGTGCGCCCTCGCTCATGCAATCTCTGTACACTTTACGAGCAGCAGCAAAGCAAACAAACAGGGGCCACCTCAGTATCTGAGGAAGCAGTTGTTTTTGTCGTCGGAGTGTCAATGCTGAAGAATCTGCTGGTCAGGAGTCAGCAAGAGGCAGGACATCGACACCCTGCCACACTTCAAACACAGCAAAAGGAACTCACATTCCTGGACACTGACACCATTTCTGAAACTCGCCGTCCATTCCAGTGAAATTCTTTTACTCATCACCCCCCCAGAAACACAAACAAGCCTACACAAACACAATGTGGTAAAAACACCAAGCTGCTGCACTGATGGATATCACAGATGCACTTTCCAATTCTTCTGGTCCAAAACTGTCTGACTCGTGAAATTTCACAAAATAGTAAACAGCCAGTTTTAATTCATCACAGCCTAAAGTTTACTATTACAAATAACTGACATATAATTTGAGGACTATCAAATTATAAAATGTACCACAGATTAAAGCAAACTAAGACTGCACTTGACTTTTACTTTAGGGGAAACTGCAGGAACAAGAAGACTAGATAAAAAGCCTTGATTACTTGTAAAATGTAAATGGTTTTCAAGATAAAGTAATGATAACTGCCTGTCACCATAAACGTTTCTAGCATGTATATGTTACACAATGGAATGTAAACTGAAGCTAAAAAATGAAAAACTCTGACTGAAATGTTGCATTGTGAAGACTCATTTCAGGAGGGCCTTAATGGTACCACTTAACTACAATGAAGGTGCATAAGTGTCCTATACAGGGTTGCATAATGAGTAAGTAAATCTAAATTTTTAGTCCTTTCATCTTTCAGGAGTTATTACCAAAGAGAGCAGTGACCTAACTGCAGAGTGACATCTTGGCTTTAAAACAAAAACTAAAGTGAAAGAGGGGAAAGGGACAAATTTGGAGGCGCTTTAGTTGAAAGGGAAACGAGCATGGAGCCATTTAGGGACTTTTTGTTGGTCCAACTGGTCAAGGACACAGGTGGTAGGAAGTGCCGAGTCCCCATGGTCAAACAGGGAAAATCTGAACCCTGTGCTACTGAGAGCGCACGACTGGTCAAACTGAAACCTGATTCATTTGTCTGACTTTGCTGTACGAGGCAATCAAAGAACAGGGTTTTATACATTTAAAGGAGGCTGTAATAATGGCAAAGAAAAGCAGCTAAAGTATTTCTACATATCAGATGGCATACATGAAGGAAACTTTGGATCAGAAATGAACACCGTGAACAGTTTAAAAACCTGTTTTTGAGGAAACCACTTTCAGCCTCAAGGCCAGGAAGTTGTAATTATAACCACCAAGGGATAAATGCCATCAGCAGTTTCCCACCATATTAACAGTGCTCACCATTGAAGCCAGCGGCATGTCAAAAGTAACAAAAACCATCCTAATCCTTCAATTGGATTCATGGATCGCAGCCCATTCTGGAGCCAGCTGCTGCTCTCTGTCAACCTCTCGCCTCCTCTCTTTCCACTTCCACTGTGAAACACACATCCACGTCGTCCTCGTTGTTCAGTTCAGCCGATGCAAAGTCAGTCAAAGAAGTCGAATGACAGCTACAACACTCCCACGTTATTTCATCATCAGAACTTGAACTTCAATAAGTCTGCAAACGCCTATTCCAGCTGACAGGATCCGGGTTACCCGCCGCGTCCTGCAGAGTCCGATCGCAGCTTCTCTTTGAGCCGGGACGTATCTGTGTCCTGCCCTGCTGTTCCGACAGTCAGCGGTGAACCTACTCACTGAGGCGCCCAGCCTGCTTGCATTTCACACACGCACTGGCCAGAAGTCATAGCAACCAGGAGGATCCTGCCTCATTGTGTTGGGCAGGAAAGAGGAGGCACCAGAGGAGGCTGATCTGAATATTAGGAGGTGGAGCTTTTGCGGCAGCTTTCAGGGAGCTCCCTGGTTTGAACAAGCATCCTGGTACTTGTGGTGATGCCAAATGGTCTTTAGTCTCAACAGGCTGCTCTGAAGTACAAATAAACTATCAACTCCCTGCTTGTGAATCAGGCACACTTTGGTTTTCTTCCCTCCCCCAAAGGATTCACCCCCCGATTAGCCCTGCTTGTAGTGCAAGCAGATTGCAGTTTGGATACTTCTTTTTTTACTCTTATTTGGACGCAAAGCCATTATTCTTTGCCATCTTTAATCGCTGTTTTGCTTTAGAGATCCTTAAACAATGCCAGGCAACGGAGTCAAAACAAGGAAAGAAATTCCCCAATAATGACAAAAAGGGAAATCCCCTTTGTTTACTTGCTTGTTTTAGCACATTCAAAATGCTGCTTATGCCAAGCAGATAAGCTCGAGCGGGCGCACAGCTTCTCAAAAAGAAAAGGCTCAGAACTTTCTAGATAAAGTAGATTACGAGAGAATTAAGTCCAGAGATTGTTGGGATTGTGTGAGTTTACATTAGCTATTTTTTTGTCAGTATCTCAGGATATTTGGGTTTTGGGCTGAAGATCAAACAAAAGTTGTAATTGGCACTTTGGCATACTGAATAAATCTAATCAGATTATTATAATTAGCATAACAATAGATCTTGACTACAAGAACTATACAACAGTTGGTAACAACTCTAAACATTACAGTCAAAGAAATTATATTTATCTTAGTAATTACACTGCCCATTAGTTCTTCAGTCAGACCAAATATAGATGAGTCACAATAATAAAACCAACTAACATAGGTCTTCTTGTTACAACGCCTGCAACACAATGTTTTTCTGGATTACTTTGAATCCTGGCACACACAATGGTTTGATGACACTCCCCAACAAGCACAGCTACACACCCTGCCATACTGCAAAACCTGGTGCTGGTTTGGTTCCCAAACTCTACAGACCCCAGCCATAACCTGCTACTAATAGGACTCAAAGGATCCAATAGCACCATCCTGGTACCAGACAACACAGACATATTCTATGATCCTATGTTTTGGTGGCATAATGAGGATCTGGTGGCAAACATTAAGCCGCTCAACTCATTTCTGCCCAACTAATTATGTTTACAAGCTTTTCCTCGGGCCTACTGTGTAAACCTGACCTGAGCGGTCTCTGTTATAAAGCAACACAATTTGGGAACAGACTTGTTCAGCAGGTCTAGTTGGGGCCAGTCAGGTTAATGATATCAAGCACCGAGCTTGCCCACACAGCCTTATCTTATCACTGTAGTTTGTAGCATCAACCTTGGCCTGTAAAGAAGAACAATCATAAAATGGGAAGGGATTGTATTGAAGTAAGTGGTGACAAAGAGAAAAGTAGTGCCCCCCCCCCCATTACTCACTGTGCCCCTTCAACTACCTTTATGCAACTGATAACAACTTCCCTTGATCAGGAAAGTTGATTAACGATGGGAAAAAGTGTGCACACTGACCTTCCTCAAAGCTTGAATACACACCAGCTTAAGCAGTAAAACACACATAACGTGTGCTTAACCAGGAAATTAAAGCTGAGAGAAACTCCACGTTAGTCAACACACACGTGCCAAATATTTGCCATTTTTTAAAAAAGCAATCATTTGATTAAAAAAATGACTCGATTATTTGTTCACTGCAGCTAAAAAACAAAAACATAATTTTTTTAGACAAAGAAAAGCAGTAAAAATACTCATATCTTCCACTGCACTTTGACCAATCAACAGGCCTCTCACCTGACTCTCAGTTAATGTTGGTGTCGGTGGTTCAGGAATCTCCGTGTGCACATTCAGTAGGTCCCAGCTGCGCCAGGATGTAAGACGGACAAAGCGAACCATTTTCCACAGGAAAAAAAATTAAATTAAATAAATAAGACCCCCGATTTGGGGGAAAAAAGGGTCCAGAGTAATCAGAAAAGCAGAGGCACTTCCAGGAAAGCACAGTCCTGACAACAGTGCAAGCGGAGAGAAGCATCACACTTTCTTCTCTTGCATAAGTCTCACTCTGTCTGCCTAAGCCTTCAGGTACTGTGTACTGAAGACCAAAGGTCACACAATCACAATCATAAAGGTGTGTGTGTGTGTGTGTGTCTGCTCTGCAGAAATCTCCTCCTCCAGGCATTAGGGGAAGTCCTTTGTCTTTCCAGCACACGAACACGCCTCCTCACCCTTCTCAGGTTTTGGCACCTCCCACACTATATGGGGAATTCATAATGGACTCTTAACAGCTAACATAATTACTGTAATTCTACAAAAGACATGAATCATCTAAAGTATTCACACAGAAAAATGAGCTAGTTTCAGCAGCTAATAGATCTAATAGGTCCAGATACACCATTACTGGGACTTTTTACAAATAATCTTAAGAAGCCACAAATGCTAACGATTAGTCTGAAACGTACCGATAGCTAAAATAGCCAATTTCCACTGGAGAATGACTAACGATTATTTTTTTTATCAGTGAATCTATCAATCGCTTCCTTGATTATTCACTTAACAAAATATCAGCGTCCTTATTGCGCACTAATAGGTCAAAAGGCAAAGCCATTGAAAAATCCTCAGATTAAAGGAACTTAAATTTTAATATATTTGGCTGATCTGCCAGGAAAAATAATTTTACTAGAATTAATCAAATAATTCATTATCCAGAGAGGAATTACAACTCAAATCTACAGTAAGATGTCTGTTTTTTAATAAGATATAAAGGATATATAGTGATTAGTGATCTATTAGCTAGAGCTGATGTCACGAATGAAATGGCACCGTGTGCACGCAAGAGATCAAAGTCTAACATTCATACTTATCAGGTCAATCAGAGGCACTTCTCACCCTATTTTTTCAAACAAAGCGCTCATGTTTCTGTTCAGTTCTTAAGATCAATCCAGCAGTAATGACCCTGCGTGACCGCTGCTGACTGAAGCATTGTCATTCAGAATGATTTCTTTGTTAGTTTGCAAACTGGGCAGCTTTGATCTATCTTACAGGTCAGACAGTGAAAGACGAGTCCTTGATGTGATAGTCTGAAACACAAGAGCACCACATTAACATCCACAGCTGTGTAACACGGGGACTGAAACACACTGTATGACCTGATTTAAAAGGAAATAAAGACAATTGCTCCTGTCAGTTTCTCTTGCATTTCAAAACAAACGAAAGCACACTGAGGGCACTGTATGAGTCGATTCCTGCAACACGAATACAGTAACAAAAAACACTCTAAAGGTGACTAAAATGCGTAAAAATAAAAGGAGACATAACATTACTCCCAACTCTGTGTCATCAGCTGACAATTAGTCTGTCTACATTATCAAGTTTCTCAAGTCCTGAAGGCTTTTTTTGGCCTTTTGTTAGCTACAGCAATTCCAGAGTATTTTCCCAGCAACCCGTCTGTTATGAAACAACATTATCAACTGTGGCGGCATGGCGAATACCAGACTGTTACTCTTACAATCCCCAAATTCCACCAGCACGTCAAGTGTGCCACTAGGGGTGACAAGATTCTGGACAAAGTTTATTCCAACATCAAAATGGGCTACAGGGCCAGACCTTTGCCACATCTGGGTCAGTCTGACCACTTGTCACTGTTTCTAATCCCTGCATATGCCCCCCTCAAGAAAACTGCTCTTACCATCACAAAGAATATTACCATATGGCCAGAGGGTGCCTCTCAGCAGCTGCAGGACTGTTTTGACAGGACTAACTGGGATATCTTTGAACATCAGGACTTGGAAATGTTCACAGACGGTGTCCTCTGCTATATAAAACACTGCATAGACACTGTTACAGCAGTCAAACGGATCCGGGCTTATCCCAACCAAAAGCCCTGGATGACCCGGGAGGTCAGGCAGCTGCTGAAGGAGAGGAACATTGCGTTCAGGTCTGGCAACAGGGATTACTACACCACAGCCCGATCCAACCTGAAGAGAGGCATCAGAGAGGCAAAGGGGGACTATAGGAGGAGGATCGAGGACCATTTGAAGAGTAATACCAGCCGGCAGGTGTGGCAAGGCATCCAGCACCTAACCAACTATAAGATCAATCTCGGAGCTGCGGACGGTGACCTGGAGCTGGCAGAGGAGCTGAATATCTTCTTTGCCCGCTTTGAGACCAGGGTACCGGAGGTATTGGAGCCACAGCAGCAACACGCCACCCATAGCAGCACCACCCTCACCCTGGAAGAGCACGAGGTGAGGCGCATGCTGCAGGCTGTTAACCCGAGAAAGGCGGCGGGTCCTGATGGTGTGCCAGGTCGAATATTGAGGGATTGTGCAGGACAGCTGGCTGGGATCTTCACCAGGATTTTCAACAAATCCCTCGCACAGGCGACTGTCCCACTCTGCCTGAAGTCCTCCACCATAGTCCCCTTGCCTAAGAAGCCCCACATCACCGGCCTGAATGACTACAGACCGGTGGCACTCACCCCAGTGGTAATGAAATGCTTTGAGAAGCTGGTCCGCAGACACATCACAGCAGCCCTGCCCCGCAGCCTGGATCCACACCAGTTTGCCTACAGAGTCTCCACACACTCAATATAAAACTGTCACAATATCTAAAGTCAGCAAACGCAACATGAGGCAGTGTAGTGGTTTACACATTCGCCTAACAAGCCCCTGGTTTGATCCCAGGAGGAGACGCAAATCCCTACAAACCAAGAATCTGACAAGTTAAACTACTCTTTTAAACTACTCTCTTATTCACAAGGGCGAGCCCTTGTGAATAAGAGAGCTGCTTTCTCGAAACTCAAAGCCTCTGATGATTAAAAACTGAGAACAGAAATGTAGTATGAGACAACGTGTGTCCAGCACATACAAGTATTAGTATTAATATTAATAAAATAAAGTATTTCAATGTGTTAATTACATTTTTTTTTCTGCAAAACTATGGTAGAAATGCAATTTTTGTATGCCATAATGGATGCACAAAGGATATCTTTGAAATCCAAACTAGGATGCTGGTTTATATTTTGGATCGCTGCATCAATCATTTTCTTTTCTTAATAATTAGTCATCAGGCTGTGATGTGTTAAAGAATTATACAAAGAATTATAAAGCTCTAAAAACGTTGCTTTACACAGTTTTTTTCCAATAGTGTCAGCCTTGCAGACTATGATAATTGCAGCTGTGGCTGCAAGCACAGAAGCCCGACACATCAGCTGTTCAAATATTATGTTTATGGAGCTCAGCCACTCAGGAGAGAGTTAAAGGACGCATTGCCTTAAAGGGAGAGGAGATAAATCGACTTAAGACAGTGAATAAACTGAGCTGCACCAAAGCGCACTACACAATAAATCAGGATTATTTTGATCTGTGAATCGTGTAAAACTACTCTAATAGAAGCTGGTAACAAAAACACATAGCTGGTCATGAGCATAACAGGTTTCAAAACATCAAGTTTCACCAAAAATATTTACAAAGAGAAGCTAAACGTGTCAAATCTTAAATGAAAAGTGCTCGGATGTGGGACTGGTACATAAATTTCACCAGAAGCTCAGTGCCAGCTTTTTCTCCAGCTTTTTCTTCTGTGTCACAAAAGGATTACCAAATGTTTTTCCTAACGTGAGGGCAGAGTGCATTATGGGAGGCCAGAGCCCTAAAACACATATGGAGGATCCATTACCCAACACCAGCTCCCTTTGAAAGCTAACACAATCCAACTGCAAACTGTAAACCGAACCCCGACACTGGATTTGCGACCTCTTGATAAAAGAATAGTGTTTAAAGTTGAAAGATTTTTGAATTCTTTTATTCAGCCTGAATCACACCCAGTCAGAGGAGCAAGGCAAACTACCAGAGGTCAGCCGCTTCTGTGTTGTATTTACAGTTCTATGGCAACAAATGGACTTTATATTACAACGGTGAGAACACTAATCAGAGTTATCATCATCAATCATGTTTTTCTGACAGTGACAAGGTCCTGGAACATGGCTGCCTTATCTTTATGAGAGCTGTAAAAGTGAAAGATCTCAGGTTCTGTTGTAGGGAAAAGGGAAAACAAGCTTGTGACTCTGACTTTGCATCTCGAAGCTTCTGTTTAACAGTGAGAGAAACATTTAAACATCTTTTAAGTTTTCTTTTTGCTCAATTTTGATATCAATCTGGGCACTAACCCTTGGGATTAATAAGGTCACCTTACCAAATAAATGGGGAAGGGTCTCAGCTTCCAGAGATTTGAACTTAATAAAATTATGTAACTACAGTTGATCAACAAATAAACAAACAAACAACCCTTATAAACACAAATGAATTAGCTGGACCTCAGGTCTTCTGCAGGTCAGAAGGCACCCTTAATCAAAGGGGATGTGGTGCAAAAGGTACAAAGGACGAAATAACTGGCAAATGGTGCAATTAAGTGCATCGCAGAGGTTGCATACAGGGCTATATGGAAACTATCAGCAGGGCTGGATTGCATCTTTCATAATCAGCATCATAAAACAATCATTCTCGATCACGAAAGCTATTTCTAGCCTATCATAAAAGTGCCAGGAACCATAATATAGGAACCATGTGATAATAAACATGAAACGCCTCATTTAGACAAAAGGGTTAATTCTGTCGAGAAGGGACAGGGTTTGGCCACAAGCTGATGTCGTTCCACACTCAGATATGCGTGCGTTGAACAGTTAGTGCCAAAACTGCTATCATAGAGACACAAAGACGCTCCTCAGTGCTCAAACAAAGTTCCAAGCTACAGCTGACATAAAATACGGGCCACTAACCAAAGTGAATCACAGGGTTTCTTCCCTTTCTTCTAAATCATTAAACTGGCTTCCCATTTCCAGAAAATAGAACCCGTGATGCCGTGTCAGAACTGTTAGGAAAGATGAGGAAATGCTGACCACTCTGTTGCATCATTGTGTTTTAGCATTTGGGAAATGAGGAAACCAGTTCATGCAAATCTGAAACTGATTTCTCAGCATTCCTGCTAAATATAAGATTTCAGTTTCTCAGCAGGCTGGCGTCAGCTTCGCCATATTGTTCCTTTGATAATGCATCGAATGGCATCATTGTGGTTTTGCCAGGTCTAAAAATGTCTGAACAACATTTTTCTCAGAACTGTATATATTACAATTTTCAGCATCAGTGTTACCGTTACACGTGTGCAGGTGATACAGTGATAAACCCCCATATCAACACAACTAGATGGCCATCCACCTTCACCACCTTTGCTCTTTAGCCCACAGGTCGTGGCGCCCGTGATTTCTAAAAACCTCGGTCTATTTTACACCAGCTTGGACCCAGATAAGATGATCTTGTTTATACACTTTTTTTCTCTGCATAGTGAAGTCTGAACTGTGAACTCTAGGTACACCAAGAATTTGTGTTCACTGACAATGCTTTTCAGATGTGCTTCTGACGCCATTCAGGGATTTCCATTACAGACTCAGGTCTGTTTTTAATTTGAAAGTTCTGCCCAAGGGGCTGAAGGTCAGAGTCATTCAGGGTCAGTTTTCATTTTTGTCCCTCATGTGAAAGGTTTTCCTTTTGGTACCTATTATAAAATATAAATAAAGAAATTCCCATATAGTCATGCCGATTAAAAAAAACAAACTTTTTCTAAAGTTTCTAAACACTTTTTCCACTACTCAAGAGGAGTGTCTTAACATTTTGAGATAAACTACTGTGTCTTCTGGTAGAGCTATGCACTTTACTGCCACCATGAGGACTGCACTGGGGTTGTCACTCTCATTACTCTTTCAAATTCAGCGTAAATAAGGCCGACGAGCATGAGCCAGCACTGTGGGTACTGAAGCTCAGTAGTAAGAGTCCTGTAAAGAACGCAAAATATTCCACTGTGCAACAGGTCAGACTGTATGACTAAAACTGGGTTCCTGAGCAACCTCCAGTGTTTATTTCACAGCTTGATGACTCGTCTTCATGACTTACCTTCACAGATTACCCATAAAACGCTTTAACCAAGCCTCTACCCGTTCTGCTGCCCAAGGCAACAATGACATCTGCTCACAGCGCGTATACGAACACACACAATCAAACTCGACGTGCCGACTTGCCTCTGGGATGATTAGCAACCAATGTTTGACGGAACTTAAATGACATCTGACAAAGCAAAACTGACTGAACTTGAGAAAACTACAAATGTAAACTACAGTACAAGTAGTATGTGACAAATCTTACTACACTGGTTCAGGATATGGGGTTACTCTCAACCAGTACACAAAGACATGCTACTAGACTGGAAAGTGATGACCACATTATGGGAAAACTTGAATATCTGCTTATAACAAACAAGCAAACACGACAATACAAGTCACCACTCATACTATGTTGTTCAGAACATCAGTCAAAGCAATGTTATGGAGAGACTGCTTATAATAAGTTTTTTTTTCTAAATAGCATCATCTAGAAAATCTTATTTAATTGCAACCAGATACTGCACCAGCTGATGCTGATTACAGTTTCAGTCATACAGACATATACAGAAATATCTGATCAGCCAATCACATGGCAGCAACTCAACGCACAAAAACAAGTGCAACTTTTCTGAAAATTCCTTGTTGATGCCAGAGGCCAGCAGGATGACCAAACTGAGCTGATCAAGTATTGAGAGTAAATCAAATAACCGCTCGTTACAAGAAAGGTAAGTAAGTAAGTAAAATTTATTTATATAGCGCTTTTCACAGATTTAAAAAAAAAAAAAAAAAAAAAAAAATCACAAAGTGCTTTAGAACACAGGAAATGGAAATATAAAACAATATAACAGTAAATAAAACAGCAAATAAAACAATATAAAACTATAAAAACAGCATAAGAGGAAATTAATCAAATGCTTTTCTAAATAAAAAGGTCTTCAGCTGTTTTTTAAAAGAATCAATGGAGTCCGTGCAGCGAAGAGACAGTGGAAGAGAATTCCACAACCGCGGTGCCACAGTCTGAAAGGCCCGATCACCACGAGTTTTAAAACGAGTGGGCGGTACCACCAGCAGTCTCTGATCTAATGACCTTAAAGCCCGAGAAGATGAATGTGGTTTCAGCAGGTCAGATAAATATTGAGGAGCTTGACCATGTAGGGCCCTAAAGGTTAGAACTAAAATTTAACAGTGAAGGGAGGCCAAAACTTGAGTGATATGAGATCCTCTCTTTGGTCGTAAGCACCGGGAATCTTCCCACATCCAAGAAGCTAATCTTCGGTACCTTCTCAGTCGCACCTGGACACCGGCCCTGGTTCCCCTACTTCTTCTTTTCTTCGTGTTAAATCCCACCGATATGTACGGTAACATGCACTCAGGTGAGGAACACACAAAGGGTGGAGGGAAAAATTTCCTGTAATTGTCCCAGCTGTCAAAGTAGCTCTCCATTGAATCTTTGATATACAACAGTGTGCCCCAATCATAAGTATTGGTGGCAGAGACAAAATCAAAACACAGGACGGTAAAAATAATATTGCAAGTGACAATAGCGGCCAGTATAAAACTATATCAGCGAGCTGTACTAACGGCACAAGCGGCAAAGCCAAACACAGGCGCCATCTTGCTTCAACCACTCCCCGAGGTGCGAGTGAAGCTGAATCAGCTTCAGTCCGCACCAAGTGCCACTCCCGTCAGCTAAGAACAGGATAGTGAGGCAAAAATTCACACAGGCTCACCAAAGTGGCACAGTTTGGTACCAATTGAAATACTACCTGATCATTGTTGCTGATCATGTCCATCCCTTTATGACCACAGTGCATCCATTCTGCTGATGGCTGCTTCCAACATTGTAACACAACATGTCGCAAAACTCAAATCATGTGAAACTACTACACTAGCAAAGTGTACCTAATAAAGTAGCCAGTGTGTATATCTTAATATACTTATAATTTTCAGACTATTGGCCAGACAAAATAGGCCACTGACCTCTCACCCAAACAACCTTTTTTCTTTTAAAAGTGTCATTCGTGACTGTCACATCCACTCAAGGCATTCCCACATTTTTAAGCAGCGTCTGCATGCAATCACAGTTTAACACAATTCAGCTCTTTATGGGATTTGGGGACCTTTACTCTTCTCTGCAGAAGCTCCAGACAGAACGTGTTGGTACTTGTCTTTTAAGAACAAGACCCTTAATTGATGATCAGTCAGCTCTAAATTCAGAACAAGACAAGCTTTCCAAACAGAGACATGGAGCTAAGCTAATTTGCAACAGACAGTTGTTTCACGTGGCAAAAATCTGTGGTTGCAATTAGAAATAATAGCCTGACTTTGCCTGAAATGAAAAGCCCATTGTTTCAAAAAATCCAAAAGGTTCAGGGAGAAAAATCTGCTACTGTTATTGTGAAGTATATCGAAAGTTTGGGACATGTCACAACATTGCACGGGTGGGTGTTTAGTGAGCAGCGTCGCTATCTGATTACATTATATTGCGTTCTGGGAAGCTGTTAGGAACATTTTTCATGATTTTTTACAGACTAAACAGTGTTTCAAGCAATAATCAAAAACATTTCACAGATTAAGGGAGGATTAGATACAGTGCCAGTGCTAAAGCCTGACTAATGTCTATTTGTGCTAAAAATCAAAGTTTGCATGCTGAAAACTGTTTCGAGAGCTACAGCGAGCACATTATTTGCCACAACTTGAACCCGATGACCGTCTGCACCATTTCCAAGCTGCGTGTTTGGCAGCCAAGTGGATCGGGATCCTGCAAGCCTCTATTGGCCTTTTAGCATCACTCATCAGTAACAAAACAGGCGCTTCCTGGTGCTGCAGGAAGAGCTGAAGTATAGCAGAGAGAGTTCCTGAGTGACTCATCATCATGTGAGATTCAAAGGTTCAGTCGGCAGTACGACGCGGCATGCACATGCATGCGTGTGTGCTCATAGATGCACGAAGAGCTGGCAGAAGATTTGAGTCTGGCAGAAGGCTCAAATAGATGCCCAAGATTCTGCAGTGCCGATAACGCTAATGGAAGACAATGAGGTCATAATGAGATCATGATGAGATACTAGGAGGAGGAGCCCATGGACAACAGAAACAGGTGATATGGAAAATGATAAAGCTTGTGGCGCAAAAACAAAACCAAAAAAAGGATGAAGGGCGTGTCTATGTGCAAAGTGTTGTTCACAGAGGTGGTGTTCGAATCTAATCGTTTTCAAAAATTTACCCGTTTGTCCCAAACGTAACTCACCAACAGATCTATGCTTTCGCGGCGTCCGAGAGATCCATGCTCCACCTTCTCACTGCCTGGCGCGAGGATGTAGGGGCTCTGGACTCCAGGCGGCTTCATGTTGGGCAGGCTGAGAGACCGCAAGTCCTTCACGCCCTGCTCCACCTTCAGCTCATCGCCTGGCCGAGCTACACACACACACAAAAAAAAAAAAAAAAAAAAAAAAAAAAAAAAAGGTCAAGCTGTGTGGAAGAAATACTGGAAAAGTCTTAAGTCATTATTTATCTTTTATAGCAGAAAAAATGCCAAAGAGTTTTCTCTTCAAACTGACTTTTGTTCTGAGTTTGGACTTTTTTTGAACTCCGACCAGCACCCAACAGAATGGGGTGTGATGGTTTTTCTTACATTTTTGCAGCCTCTTAAAAACACAGTAGACGGGTTAATACAAATCGAATGTTGGGCTTAAATTAAACCTGCAGTGGTGTGTTTTTGGGTCACTTTGGGGCAATGGAAACTTCTCACCTTTCAGGTAAATATCTTAGAAATCATGCAACAAAAACAAATATCCCTGGTGAAAGTGCTCACTTAAAGAGAAAACCTAAAACTAGTTCTAACTAAATTCATGTTAAAACTCAGGAGAGACCATGATTTAACTTCAAGTGTTTACAGGACCAGAACAGACTAGAGCAGAACAACATAGATTCTCAGACTTCATGCGACCGAACAGCTGTGAACTGTTTACCTTTGACCTCTGTATATTTTTGAGACTGTATGTAACTCCAGTCTGTGGTCAAGAGGTGAGAGAGTGGGAGGGGACAATTTCAAAGAAGAGCAATTACTCGTGGTACTGGATCTCATTATGAGCGGCTCTAATGGGCCTTTCATCTAAAAGCGAAACAGTGGAGAAGGAGCCATTTCACCCAGTTTCCACCCTGGAAAAAATTAGGGAAAGTCTAAAGACTCATATCGCTGTTTAGTCAGTGAAATTAGTGAGAATTTTCATGAGACTTTTGGAACAAGATTGAACAGATCAGTGACACATTTTCCACGTGTAGTTTTAATCACTAGTATATTACAAAAGACGCAGTCCACTCCTTTTTCCTGCTTGTCAGAAACACGGGTGTGAGAGGAAACTGGCCAGCCTCATTCGTCTCGATTAACCATTGTTAAAGAGGCACAGAGGTAAGAACAGTGCAACGTCTAAAATGCTGCTGCCGAGGACGAGACTGCTCGGTTTCTAGGAAAAACAACAAAAGCTCCACTTTTCCTGTGGGTCATTTCATTGTGCTATTGAAATTGATTTAAAGAGGTTTCTTACAGTCTTTTTTTTGTCCAGCAACTGAATAACTGACCAAAAAAATATCCTAAACAAGCTGCGGACCTGCAGTTATGTCAGCTATTTTAAAGAAGAGAGGAAATAATTTGATTTGTTGATGAGATTTGCATGATCTTTATTTGTTTTACCGAATCTCATGCGATCAGCTCATGAATTTGAGACAAAATTCAATAGTCATTTACAGGTGAAGGGCTGCAAAATGCATCAAAAGAAGGCATTTTCTGCAATTAAAGGGGAGACATTTGGCAACATTTGACTTTGTTCTGCTTATTATTGGGTTATTACAAAAAATAAATCAACCTGGGACAAAATTTTTACTGATTAGGATTTTAAAAGTATTGTACATGATGTATTTTGGTTGCTTCAGTCATATCACAGTGAAATAAAGCTTCTGCGTCTTTATGGGAAACGTATACTCAGGATTCGTGTGAGGGGGTCACAGGAAATATGATGTAGAAAAATTACAGTATTGCTCTTTTGGCCTCTGTCGTGCTGATGATTATTCTTCACTGCTCTTCCTGAACCTTCATCTGCCCTTAAACTCGCTCTGTGTTCAGGCCAGTTTCTCTTTGTAATAAAACACAGCCATAAATTTTAGTCTTGCATATCTAAAAAGATTTCATTGCTGAGAAGTTGTTTCATCTTCTGCAACAGTCGACAGCGATAAATCAGCCACAAGTGCTATTTGTACGAATCGTGACTCATAATTTGACATCAACTTAAGTACTTGTTTGGTTTTACCTTTCACTTTGAGGTAGTGTCCTCCAAAACGGTAGGCCTCGAAGTTGAGGGACAGTGGCGTGTTAGACTGATCGAGGAACAAGACCACCCGGGACAACTCAATGCCATTCCTTTCAAACACAGGACCTAGAACCTCTCTGGTAAGACGTGACGAAGAGAAATAAAATGTAACTATCATATAAACTGTTTTTAAAAACTTCTTAATTCAGTTTTTAACACAATGCTCACCGCAGTGTCTTCTTTTTCATAGCAGGTACAATTTCTGTTTTTATGTCCACATTGAGGTCAAACTTGAGGCTGAAGCACTCCTTACTGGGGTCCTGCAGGAAGAACAGAGGGACTGTGAGTTTACACAGGTGGGACGGGCTGTCCGGCTGTATGCAGGCTCTCAGCAGAGCCACAGGGGGGCTCCTTCATACTACACTGCCTGGCTCAGACAAAGAACAGCCTAGAAGGTGCTATCACGCCATATCTTGGTACAGAGAAAAATGGCAGCTGCTGTATTTAACAACTCTTTGTCTATATCATATAATCTTCCTGGATTCCTTCCAAGAACACAGCATGGGTTAAAGTGTTTGCATGACATCTTACATCAGTGTGTCGTCTCCGTGGTTTCTTTTTCACCAGTTTCATCCCCACTGTTTTACGCTCCCTGCAAAACAGTCAAACACATCATCACCCCTAACATGAAGCAGCACTTCAAAAAAGCCCAACATATGAGAAAGTGCCGTCTTCATCTGTCTGCATCACAAATTTTAATGAGATCTGACAGGCGACATGCTTTATGGCTCCAATTTATCCTATAGCATGCAGGGAATAAGAGAGGAAAAGAGGCAAGCAGGAGGAAAACTGGAACACTGGTATGACATAACAGAGGGTTACTGACCCACGGTCACTGCTCCCTTCATCCTCTTCCTCCAGGTCCGAGGGGGGGCTGGTCCGTGGGGGACAGGAGCGTGTGGATACGTTCCGAGCCAGGATGGAGGCTAAAGGTTAACAAATCACAGCAGTCATTCTCTGTGTTGTTTCACAACTAAGTTAACCTTTATTGTAACAAATTTTAATTTGCATTGTTAATAAACAGATAAGTGGTAGTTAATTCAACTTTTCTTAAAAGTTATTTACTGCAAAAGAATGAAAAGATCATTTTTCTGGTTTGTACAGGACTGTCTGGATGATTATTGTAAAATTCTGCTCTCAGTCTATGTAAATGGTAACAGTTTTTACTTCAGATATAGAACAAAAACATAGCATCCTTCGACAAACAAGGAAGTTCAGTGACAGTTACCTGCAGTTCCTGCATTTCCACTACATCGTGGTTTCTTTTTGCAAAGACATAAAACCAAACGAAACAAATCCCTACACTATAGATCACATAAATCACTGTTGTAACTTATTCATTCTTCCATTCACAGCATGTGTTAAAAACAATACAGATTCTCTTTTATATGGGCACGTTGCTCGGCCGTACATTTAAGGATGCATCCCTACAAATGTCCATTCAGTTCAATTTTATTTATATAGTGCCAAATCAGAACAACAGTTGCCTCAAGGTGCTTTGTACTGGGGTTGCACAGTTTCTACAAAATAACTGACTGGAACTTTGCTGGCACGATTGAAGCCAAAACTGTCTGCATAGAGTGGAAGACAAATTTTTACTTCAATAAAAGTAACAACGCTCACTCAAATTACAAAATGTGCAAATGTGGAATTTCGCGACAAACGCACGTTGAGCTGTGCAAGAGGAAAATGATTTACACGATCTGCCTTATTTAGACAATAACAACAACTCTGAGTCCTTGACATTTACGCAGCGATGGCCTGCAGCGTCATCCTGCTCAGGGAGGGATACCAAATAAAGAAATCATGCAAGTCTACCTTGAGGTTGCAAGTCAAATCGGGGGTGCCGGTCAAAGTGCATGTTGTCTGAATTCTCTGAATGGCAGCGTGAGTCACATGACTCACACAGGTGGAGGGGGCTTTTGCTATTCAGGTCTTGACAGTCTGGGTGGTGACAAACCTAAACACAGAAAGCAAAAGAGGGGGAAAAGAGAAAGTCAGAACAAAATAACTGCCAAGGACATAAAGTGTCTGCATTAAAATACAAAAACAATTTAAATGACTCAGTCAAAGTAAAAAGGGCAAAACAGTCACACACACTTGGAATAAACAGCTCCCTGCCTGACTATTGTTTCAGTTACAATTAAAATGACCACAGAAGCTGTTGTGGGCATTCCTGCGGTTTGGTGACTCCCACCTTCCCACCATCTGTCCCTCAGCGGCATGACAACTAATTGAGTTAAAGTCAGTTTTACAGCACGTGTGCTGACATAGGACCAGCTTGCCCTGACCTAATCCTTACTGGTATCCCCAGAGGTGAAGCAACAAAACTGACCGCAGGTCAGCAACCGCAACACTTCCAGGCCAGAGAGCTCAAGAAGCTCCATAGCTGATGCAACATGCAGCAGAAGGCTGCAGGATTAAAGGATCTCCTGGCCCAGACATATACACCCACCCCATGTCAACAATGGGCGGCGAAGCACTGGGGGAGCTCTCCGTGTACACCTCCTCACTCCACCCTGTGTCCCTCTCACCATCACCCACACCCGGCTCAGGAAGCGTGAATGTATGGGGAGATACAATGGAAGTCCCGCTAATGTACTTCCTGTCATTGTTTCCATGTACTCATGAGGAGCAGTGTGTCTGTGCAAGTGTGTGTAAATATGTGTGTATGTGCACAGCAGTGATTTGAGCACAAGCTAGACAGACTAGCTGATATGTAAACAACTATAGAAGGCAAGCGGTAGATGCCATACCCATTACATGAGCCTATTTTAGGCAATAATATGCACAAAAACAATACATCAATAAAGAAAGGAGTTTAAGAGGACAAAATAGACTCAGATTTAAGTACAATGTTCCCAGGCTTGGCGCTGTAGCCTTACATTGTGCAGATGGGACCTGAACTCTTTGAAAGTTGGCTCCATATCCAGATCAGCGGACACTGAAGACCCCAGTAAACATTCAACGTGCCCCCTCTTTGGTCTGCTAATTCACAGTGCAGCCCTGTCAACCCACACTGACAAGCTGCCTTATTAATCCCCTCCTCTCAATGTCTAGCCAGATATAATCGCAGATTTTAAGGAGCAGATCGCAGAGCTGCAGGAGGACAGAAAGGGGGGAGGAAGGGAGTGAGCGGTAGGGTTAAGGAAGGGTGAGGAGTCCCGGTGAAGATATAAAGGCGAGGCAGGAAGAAAAAATAAAAAAGGTCCATCCAGAAGCTTTTCAGAAGTACAAAGCCCCCTAATCTTGCAGCCTAATTGGTGCCTGTGCTCTGTCAAAGCCATCTGACGGTCCTGCAGAGATTAAACAGCCCCATAAGCCAGGGTCTTCTTCTCATTTTCCTCTCCCCAGCTCTGTCGTTTCTGTCCTCTGCCACCACCATCATAGACTCCTCCCTTCCTCCGATGCACTCATGGTCACTGTACCCAGACACAGCTTCAACCAGAGAAGATTTAAATAGAGACTACAGCGAGAAAAAGAGCAGTGAAGTTAATGAGAGAATGGCCTTTTGTACTGTAGTGAACAGACATGAGATTAAACAGCAATTCCAGTTAATTACAACTTGATTTTTATAGTTTGGGTTATCATATTGCAGATAGTCAAGCAGGTGTGTTGCTAAAGTTACAGACAGAAATGATGGTCATACCCATGAATAAAAGATTTCAGATCTAAAAACGCAGACATGGGTGCTGATATTCATATTAAAAGTCATCACATGAGCACTATTCAGTGATAAACATCGTGTAAATGGACCGACCTAGTTAGCAAATAGCCGTATCAGCAAGCATTGCTCACTTTGTGGTGACTGAGGTAAAGGAGGACTAAAAGAACAGCCAGAATCTGGGTTAGAACATTTCTCAATAACCACAGTCGATGACGTTCTGTAACTTGCAGGTACAGATAACTGCTGTGTCTCACATCTGACTCACTGACCTCACCTCACCACTCAACAGCTAGAAATAAGTGATAGAAAGTTGTTAAAACATCACATGCTTATGCTTCTCTGAAGTGAATGTCAGTGCACATACACGTGCGCATTTTTGAACAGCAGCGTCAAATATCTCATCACACAGAGATGCTAAGTTCTCCATGAAGTGTGGAGACGCAAAGAGAACCACACCAGAGAAATACAAGCAAATCAGAAGCCATATTTAGACAATAAGATAGGTAGGCCCTCCACGCTATCAAGTCAGGGCGTTCACATTCCTGCAGGAACTAAAGCAGCTGGAAAAAAAAAAAAATCGGATGCTTTAGCCAAGATAAATGGTCCATCATAGGATGAACTAATGCCTCTCCTGGTGAACCAAAAAGAACCAACTGTTTAAAAAGTCAAATACACCTAGAAAAGCCTGTAATCTCACAGTCATCACAAGATAGATTTAGCTATCAGAGCTATGTAGATTTTTGCAATACTGAACATTCCTATCGGACAGTTATTCAGGTACAGCCTGACTTTTACGAAGCATTTCTGGATACGGATCAAAATGGAAAAAGGTGGAGGAGGGTACAAATGAAGTTGGAGGTGGCGGTGTGAGACAGCTGACAGGAAGCCGCGCATGCCTCGGACGGTGAACGTATGAGTGAGTGCGTGCGAGACAACATGTGTCATATGAGTGCGTCGCGTGAGTCCCCTGCGTGCCTGCTCTCAGATCTGCCCGGATTAGTGGGGTAGTTTGGGGCGGCATGACTGCAGATGAAAACGCTGAAAACACAAACACACACAGCCCCAGCTTCGCCCCTTACCCAACAGCTGAGAATACACACACAGGCCCCAGCAGCGGCCCCTTGACTTGGCTTACCAGATCCGATGCCACGTGGCACGCGCTTATGCATCCTTGCTTTCACACATCCTGCAGCTTGCCAATTCTCCCCACATGCATAATTGAACGCACAAATACAGGCATGCCTGCTCAAAAATTGTGTCATCGATGAGCCGCACAGCAGTTGTTCAGCTGTAATAAAGCTGTTTTTGTTTGAAAGAAGATGACTCGAGTCTCCTGAGGTGAATCAGGATTACCTCAACACAGTCGTCCATGCAGGGACACACAGTGAGGCTATATCCACACACATACATGACAGCTGAGGATTATTTTATTAAAGAAAAATTGCTTTACAGAACATTAGGCTACTTCACACAGTGACCTTAATGACATTACAGTGGGGAATGGTTATCTTAAGTTTAAATTCAAATTTCTTAAACATGATTTATAATTAAAAGATGAAACTTGTGGGTTTGGAGCCACATCAGCCAGGCAGTTTAATTTGGCTGCGAGCTCCTCACCACCACCACCACCAATAATTTTGGTATCCTGAGGACAATTTTATATAAGTGCGGACAGCTTGCCACATCCTCACAAGCTGGTAATAACGCTTAGTGCATCATATAATTCCCCACACAGAGAGAAAGGCAGCAGACCCAGATTACAGATCTGAGTGGGTGTGATACGAGGCCCATCCATCACAGGGCTGCTTTAAAGACAATCTGCTCAGTAATGCAAAAAGCCAAAGCTACACTCCTGCCTGTCTGCAACCTGACTTCAGTTCCCCCTCAAACCTTACTCAGCCTTCCTCCGGAACAGCTTGTCCTGCCAGAGAACACCTAGCGCTTATGTAATAGCACGCATCACTGTGTGCGCTTGCATCACGTTAAAGTTGAAGAAGAGCAACGAGATATGGTTCCTCTCTGTGTGGTCTGAAAGAAGAGGGGGAAAAAGACTAATCCTAGTTTTGTTCTGTAAGTGTCATTAGGAGGTAGAGTTTGATGGGAATTTATCAGCTATTCAGAAATGCTGAAAACTAAACCAATCTTACATTATAAATACAAAAAAAGAAGAGTTACTTATTAGGTTGATAAGCTTAAAACTTGATAGAAGACTACACCAGTCTATCCGATTCATCTACAAAAACACACAAATCAGTGATTATCAGTGGTGCTAGAGTGATTTTTGTTTTTAATCACAGACCCTGGCCCAGTGTAACCCTGTTCAGGAATGTTTCATCCACTGCACAGTAGACAGCCCCGGATGGTTTGAATCGAAAGAGCTCAGAGAGGACACGTGCGCTGCTATAACCAAATGTCCTGTACGTTTGCCAAATCAGTCAGTTCTTCTTCATGTGCGGTGTCCCGGCGCTTGTAAAATCACAAGTACTGATTTAAGTCGCTGAAAGTACAGATTTAATCCCACCCTTATTGTCGCCTGTCAGAGTTGACACCACACTTCAAAAGCGTTGAGCCAGCAAGTTGGGCTTTGTGCTTTGTCAGAATTGTTCTCACACAATGCGTTTTATTCTTACAAGGGAATCCTGTTTAAAATGTCTCATCGGCTGGTTTCGGATGCATACGTCTTGGTAACTTAAAGAGCAGCGCACAGGCGAGCTTCACCAGGGGAACCATGCATGACTGTCTTCAAGCATTCCTTGAGGCAGCCTCAAACAGGCTAGACCCAGTACAGACACAAGTTCAGAAGGAGTGCATTAACCCCGAGGCAAAAGCGAAACATTTTTGTAACATAATAGGAATTTGTTACAAATAATAGGAAGTTGTGTTTTCTGATATTTTTCAATTGAAAGCAGGAGCACCGGTAACAGCTTCAAGAAGACATTTGGTAGACACCCAGAAGAAGAAATAAAAAGGAGACCCGTTATGCTTTTATTTTTTGTCATATATGCTTTTACAGGGCTAACACATGTGTTAGCCTTGGGTCTACGTGTTAGCCCTGCGACAGACTGGAGACCTGTCCAGGGTGTACCCTGCCTCTCGCCCTAAAACAGCTGGGATAGGCTCCAGCACCCACCACAACCCTGAAAAGGATAAGCAGAAGTGAATGGATGGATGGATATGCTTTTACAGTGGCGGATGCTCATATTAAAAATGGCCACAAACATTTGTTTTCAGGCAGTTTTTTTCCCCACTCTTGGCTCCGTCAAAGAGAAGGGATATTTCTAACATGCTTATCTCACACACACACAGCTCCGGCTATGGGCAGAAATCCTCGTCCCACCTGCTATTCAAACCATCTGTTGACGAGGCGCAGCCAATCAAAATAAAGCTGACTGAAAGCAGCAGTTTTTCTGGCATGCCACACATCAGATGACAGAAAAAAGTTCACACCCTACACCACACAACTTTTAGAAATCATTAAATACAGTTTTAGGTTTTATTTTTTTTGTTTCATCCTTTCTTTTCCCTCTTGTCATTGATGTCCCAGCTGCAGTGGCTTTATGTGGAAATACAACTTAAATGGCTTGTTTCAGTCAGTGGATGAACTGAGAGGGGCAGTATCTTAATGTGTTTAAGAATAAATCGACTGAGCTGGGAATATAAAAAGGATATAATAATAAGTCCCCTTTAATAAATGTTGTTTTACTTTTAGAGTGTGTGTATATTCCAGGGTGGATATGGACAGATGGGTTTATGTAATACATGTAAACGTTCTGCATCTGAGAGAAAAACATAGCTCCAAAAGGAATAAAACATATTTTTTCATTGCCTATTCCTACACAACACTCTTCTACTGCACCGACAGACATGGCTGTATGTAACAGTGGTGCCCACACCCATAGAACAAACTCAACTCCCTATCATTGTTCAAAGTGGTTGTCATCAACCACCCCCCACCCCAGCCTGTCCACCACCACACACACACACACACACACACACACACACACACACACACACACACACACACACACACACACACTATAGAGAACATGGAATCAAAGGTAGCCTGAATCAACACAAAACACTGTATGCTTCATATTGAGTATAATGCATAACACTGTTTGTTTAAGTTGAATGTATAGTTCGAGGTCAAGCTTCTGTCAGACAGTGAAGGAGCTCACTGCACTCCAGTGTTTGTTGAGATTGCAGGTGACATCTATGTGCAGTGTGTTTAATTACACTCGCCAACTTTGATGCTTACCATCGTTCCACTCCCACAGAAGAAGCTGTGTTAAGGTCCTGTCTTGACATGCACGCATTGACTGATTTGGCAGCTGGTCGAGATTCTCCTCCGCAGTCAGTTATTTTAGCCTCAACACCGCTGCTCATCAGTTATGGAGCTGGTCTGGATAATCCTGCTACAAGTCAACCTCTCACCTTCTTCCAGCTGTGAACACCCTCACACTCCTGCCCCCCCTTTTACAAAAACACGGAAGGAAAAATGCTCGAGTGCATCTCAATAAGCACACCTACGCACACAAATGATTGGTTAGCAGCACCAGACCAGCAATAGTCATGCACAGTCTTGTTCGAATACTGCGACTGCATTTAAGTCAGTTAAACATCCAGACAGACTTTGGTCAGATGAACTCACACAGTCTAAAACATCAAACTAATTAAAGGTAACTCAGACACAAGAACACATCACCCGTGGTTCATAGTCTAAGGCTTAAAGGCAGATAACCACTGTCTGATTTTTTTATAGTCAAATACACTTATGTACTAATGTTTGACCTGTCTGCATAAATACAAGACACTACACAAACACAAGTGTACTTTCTCTGGGAAATGAAGTACATGGAGCTGCTGTACTTCAAACAAGCAGTTATTACATAATCTGAATCCTCTGCTGCTACTATGAGGGGATCCACTGGTTAATCAAAGATAACAGACTTGCCCCCTTTGTGGAACGGGTCACTGCAAATTAAAAAGTTTTTCTAAAGGATCATTTTATCCTGCTCCCATCTACAGAGCAAGATGGTGTGAATAAGTCGACTGAACACCTATGGGAGATTTGGGAGCACTGGTTTATAATAGTTTCACTATTATCAAAACATCAAATGAGGAAAAATAGTGCTCCATCCCTCCCGTAGGGTTTGTGAGCCTGGAAAGGGAATCTGTGAGATCACCTATTGGGGAGGTCACCTATTGGTTTGTGAAGTCGTGCCTCTAAAACTCAACTGGAGCATTTCAGCCATTGTCATCTGCACCAGAGACTGAGGCAGAGGTGGATCTTTTTATCAAGCTGCGTTTCTTTTTCAGTACCTTTGTCTTAAGAGCCCCCTTTCATTGTCCTCTCGGGACTAAAGCACGCAGCCCCATAGGGCCTCCCTGTGTATGCTGGAGTGGGCCTACTTTCCTAAACATTACAGAGTTGCCATTAGCTGTGGCCCGGTAGGTGGGATTGAAAACAGCACAGAGTAAGGCTGCAGGAGATCAAAGAGGTAGCCTGGGCAGGCCAGGCCCACGTCTGATTTATTTTTCAATAAATAAACAATGCATCTGTTGAGGAGTGCCATTGGAGAGCCCCGCCGCCGCTGCTGCTGCTCCTTGGCTCGCTTTCTTCTGCTGCCATCTGTCCTCTGGCTAAGCAAAGGGGGCGGAGGAGGATAGCCAGGCCCCCGTTTTTTACTGCGGCCCTTATGCAACACGACTGTCTGCCTGTCTGCACGCCTGTTCCTCATTAAGAGACTCTCCCTCACCGTGGTACAGTACAGTGCTGACGCCTTGCACACATATGGATTTACTCAAACAGAGGCACTTGTTGTGTTACATCTTTCCAAGAGAGAGCCCAAGTGTGTGTGTGTGTGTGAGAAAGAGAGAGCAAGAGCGAAACCGTGTGTTCACCAAACTTATGTATACTCATAAAAAGGCCGACAGTGGTAAATTCTGGTGATGGTACTCATTCATTAAACAAAGATCAAGTGCAAGCAGGAGAAGCAGTTAACAAGGGATGATGTCATTCAAAGGCAAGTGGAAATAAAACAATAAAAGCAAAGATATACAGCCTAATGACCCCTACATGACATACTGCCGATTTAACCAGTGGACAGGTAAGAAGTGATCATTTATACTTTTACTGTGTTTGCAGTTTTACTACTTAAAACTAGTAACTGCCAGCAAATCAGCTGAATCATTTTTAATTCAGTTAACTGAAATTTTATCGGATGTAAGGACTTAGCTTCTCCATGCCAACATTTTTAGGCACTTTTAAAAACCAGACACCTGGCAAGGGTTTTCATCCACAGCAGAAAAGTTGAAGGTCACTTTAGGATCTTTGGATGGATGTTCAGAAATTCTGTTTGCAATCCTTTTGAGAACAATGACACATTTTATAGAAAGGTTATGCGATTTCTAAAATGGTGATGGAAAAAAAGGGCCTTTTCTTCTTTTCTTTTTTTTAGATGTTGTAAAATACTATAAATAGTAGAAGACATCTATAGCTGCATGTTTCTGGGAAGAAGTAAAAGTTCTCATCAGCCGAAAGTCCCTGTAGGAGCAATAACGAATTAGCCTGTTCTCATTCCCAGAGCATCTGATACTGCCATTTTGTCAAACTCATGCTAGGATCTATGCAATGAGGCACTGGTTTCATAGCAGAAGTGGGAAGGATCTCACCCCTAACTAGCATGCAGACACTCATAAAAGGAACCCTTGGCAGCACATTTAAGCTGGCCCAAAGTACTGATATTATGAAACACAGTATTTAGTTCCTAAATCTAACCAACCAGTGAAAGTGAAAGCAAAAGCAAATTACTATCCAGTGAGGGAAAATAAAAAGGATCAATGTGACATGATATGCCAACTCCTTCCTGACATACTAAGGAAATACCCTGCCGACATCTTCTAAATAGGAGTTTATTTGGCACTCTTTAAAATGAGACACTTATGTACGCCTCTGACATTCACACTGCCATTGGAAAATCTTTTGCAGATCTTTGTTACATCAAAGATTTCTAAGAAAATAAAGAAATGTTAACTCCCGCTGTTTGTGTATAGCACTCTGTCTTCGGGGCGATATAGACCAATTTGGAGTGGACGTCACGGTTACGACACTGCAGTTGCTTGGGCGGCGGAATAAAAGTAAAACAAACATGGCAAGATTCTCAGAATAAGAACTGGACATAAGACAGAAATGGCAAAAATCATCTAGAATGCAATGAAAAGGAAAAATGCGGTGCTTGAGCAAAAAGTGGGGTAAACCCAGTGTACTGCAGGGTCAACACAGAGAGACACAATCACACCTATGATCAATTTAGAATCACCAGTTTATTTACCAAGCATGTCTTTGGACACTGGGACGAGTGCTTGGAAAAAACATGCAAACTCCACCTTTAAACCAAATGGTTCACCTTGCGATATCGAACATTGTTCTCGTAAGAGCTCCATTAACAATGAAGTAAACAGTTTATTCAGTTTATCTTACGTTTGAGATAAAACTCGGAGTGCAGGCACAACAATCAACTGCAGGAATATGAAATGTTTGCTCAGCTATGGCAAGTACAGCAGATCTCGGATGAAGCAGGAAGTCTGTCTGTAAACTGTAGTGGGTGTTTACACCAGAGAGTTTGGGTAATCACTTTAACGTGTTTTCTCTTCAAAATAAGCTTGTATGATCATCTCGCTGACGTGCCCCCCCCCTCCACTTTCACCACAAACTTTGTTTTGTCAATGCTCTTGTGTCAGATCGCCAGTTAGATTGATAAATAAAGTCTAAATTAAGCTGAATTACGCCAAAAGTAGACATTTCGCAATCTTTTTATCAGGGTCATTTAGATTCTCACTGCAGACTGGAGATACCAGTAACTGTATACAGTATTTCTTAATGTCATCCTCCTCTGCAAAGTGACACATGATGAACAAGGACTGGATTTTCCCAGATTACATATAGACATTTAGAATAAATGAGCTTATTCTGTATTACTAACACATGAACATCATTTATATTGCCACTACATGGAAAACATTTTTTTAAAGACCCAAGAAAAATGTATTTCTACTTCCTCTTATGGTAATAGATTAGAATATATACAAATTATATTGGGTGCCGTTTCCATATATTCATTAACTATTCTGTGAATGACTGACTTGGGGATGCATCAACACGCTTTCCTTTATCATTTCCCCATATCACGTACAGCAGAGCACCAGACAAACCATCTAAAGGCGGAATGAGATCCAAAGCTTCATCTGTCAGCACACGGCTCTCCGAGTTTGCCACTGAAAGTAACAGACTCAGGAACAAACATGCTCACAGGAAATACAGCAACTCTTTTTTGGGGGTAAAACAGACAACGCATTCCAGAGAAAGTTATGTTTCAACATGCAATGAAGTTTGCCCAAGAAAAATATTACCTCCTCATTTTTTCACAGCTCATTTTACTAAAGCGCCCCCCCCCCACCAAGAAAACAAGAATGCCAGCACTACTTTTTTCATCTCCCTTACAGGCTGTATGAGTTTAAAAGAACATTAAAGTGAGCTAAACTGGCTGAAATCAAATTATCTGACTGTCTTCAGCGGAAACGCAGCTGACCCTAACTTCTGCTACTTGGTCAAATATTTACAGGAAACCCAGATGACACATGCTACTATCACTATGCTGTCAATGAGGAAAAAACAAAAAACACAATAAAATAAAACGCATGCCTCATGAGAAGAAGAACACCAATAAATCCTCTCAGAGCTGAAGAACTAAATGACAGGCTCGACACCATTCACCATTCAAGACCATCAATACAACTTCATGAGAGAAAAACACCACTCACCAGCAGCTGCTCTCTCTCTGCTTGGACAAAGTCAAGTGTACTGACTGCTGTCTCAGTCAATGCTGGCTGACTGTGACGTAACCAGCCTTCCGATCCATAGCTTCAGGGCAGTAGAAGAGAGCGGGATAGACAGGAGGGCGGTGAGCAAGACCAAAAAAGGAGGAAGTGAGAGGAGGAGGGGGGGGGGATTGGCTATTCCAAGTGAAATGAGAACTTTCAATGAATGTTGATTTGGATGCAAGATGTTCCGAATAAGACTTGGAAATTGATTATTTGGAAACCACTTCCAGTTTGGTATAAAGAATATGGAAAGGAGAGAACAGCGGTGGGTGCCAGGGTGTATACTGGTCTGTTGATATAAGAAGCAGATGTGAAATATGCAGACATACGAGGAAAAACTGACTTAAAGTGCTGGTCTGCACAGATGTAGATGATACCTACAGGCAGAAATAAGACAAGTACTGCCCAGAACGAAAACTGTAACTGAAGGTCTGCCCACTTTGAAGTCATTAATTCCTCATATCATTCATTTGTCAAGCAAAGAAGTCCAAAAACTACTCAAACGAGATAACTTTGCTTATTCCCATATAATGAATTCAACACATCGAGTTTATTTTGACTAGACAAAATAAACCATTAATTAAAAATCAGCCAGTGACAGCGATAATGTCCAGATAAAGCCCCACGTGAATTCAACTGCTAAAGCGGCGCATTTCTCCCAGCTGTTCTGGGATGAGTATTTCACAAACTTATCTAACAAAAAGGAAAACTTAAAAGCACCATCACCGCAAAATCTAAGAAAAACAATCTACGTTATCTTTACCTGCCATAGAAAAACTCCACGTCTCAGCAAAGGTAACAGATCGATATCTCCAACGTCCGATAGGCAGCAGGTAGTGAAAGTTTTAGTCCCAAAGTGAACTGAACTTGCTGTATAACTTAAGTTTTTCTAGTTCCTGAAATAATTCAGAGTTTCAGGGTGACGCTGTTAATATGACACACGGCTGGAGTGTGACAAAGCCGAGAGCCTCACTCGCTTTACTACAGCAGACACACAGACAGAAATAATCAACCCCACCCCATCTACTCATTCTCACCCAACAAGCTCACACACATCCAGGCTGACTCATGCAAACTCGCACTTAAACTCGTCTTTTCCCCCTGAGAAACGGATTGATTTTCCATCAGACAAGCTGAGGTTTCACCATCGAACTAAACGGGCAAATTACAGAATAGCTGCGTCTTCGTGCCTAAGCTCAGCTCCACAGCTTGTTTTAGAACTTAATTTGAACTTTGACCCCACCGGAGCAGGAGGTCAAATGAGGGAGTTGAGTTTGGTTTCTTTCCAAAGTGCTGACCAGGGGGAGGAAAAGGAAGTAAATCTGTCAACATTGCCATCGGCACACTTTTAAACCTACGTTCACGGCTCCCTGTTGCTCAGTCTGGATCAGTTTTAGGGGGAAAAAAACAAAAAACAGATAATGATGAAGGAGACAGGAAATCAAAAACAAAACAACAAAGATATTCAGGTATCACACATTTTCCCAATTCTTTTTGTCATGTTTTAAAGTTGAGAAGTTTTTAAAAGGGACGATCCCCTATGTTTATATGTCAAAGCCATGAGATCACTAGATGGCTCCTGTGAGTGCTCAGACTGGTGAACCACAAGTACAAGGTATCCTGTTACTCCCGAGAAACATCTGTGTGAAAAAAATAACCCGGATTACGTCACAGTGACATCAGCCGGTTTCACTCAACTCAAGTCTGAAGACGCATTTAAAACAAAGTCTGCAGCAGTCAACTGTTTACAGTAATTTTGCTAGTCAGTCGCTTTAGAGGAAAAGTGACAAATATTTGAGAAACGGTTTAGGAATTTCTGCTTGTTTTTATCTCACAGCATGAATTCTGGCCTGTTAAAACATGACTTGTGTCCAAACTAATTAACTATTTTTGGCAGCTCCCTTTTCACAAAGGACGGCCACAGCAGGTAGCATGTTTGGTTTGGCAGATTTTTACGTCTCATGCCCTTCCTGACACAACCCCAAAGGGATTTGGGTCTGCCTGGAATCAAACCAGGGATCTTTGGCTTGTTTAAACCACTTCACTGTGGAGCCTTTCCTTCTTAACTGATTAATTAATTAAAGGTAATCTGCAGATTAATAGGTGGCGCACTGGTGCAGTGTTTAGTACTGTCTCACAAGAAACCCTGGGTTCAAATCCACTGGCTAGCTGAGGCTTTCTGTGTGGATCTTTGTGGGTTTTCTCCAGATACTTTAATTTCCTCCCAAAGTCCAAAGTCAGGTTAGTTAGTGGGCTTAAGTTAATTGGTTATTCTAAATTGGCTGTCTTTCACTCTGTGTTAGACTGGCAGCGTGTCACCCTGTTTCAGCTGGGGTACAGCTAAACTTGACAAACAGTTAAGAAAATAAATGGATGGAATCTGTGGATTAACAGCTGTGATGTGCTACTTTTTTTGTGCCAGTTTTTTGTTTGTTGTTTCAAATCAATAAGTCCTCTCTTTGGCCTCTTAGGAGGAAAAAAGTCCCTGGTTCATTTTTTTTTTTTTTTTTTTAAAGGTTTGGACTGCTGACATTTAGTGACCAAACAAATTATTAATAGTGTGCAATGAACAGTCATTACTTGTAGCCCTAGTTTGGTGCGGTATGTGTAGGAGGGTGAAGCCTTGTGTGGGCTTGTAGTGTAACAGCATGTGAGATTTACAGCCTAAATTTCCTGTTACAATCTGTTGCGCTGACCACAAACACTCAGCCCACTACTCTCCGTTCTGTTGTCATTCAGGTTAATCTGAGATGAGCCATGTTTAAATCCCCCACAATTAGCCTGCTCGCAAAAAAAATTTCAAGACCCCTGAGGCTCAGGTGGGGGGGCACAAGAGAGGCAAGGGTAGACTTTGGTGAGGATCGAGTGGTCAAGTGGGTAGGTCACAATACACAAACTCCACCTCTTCTTCTCTCACAACTTCAAAACAAGGCGACCTGTTGAATCTTTATCATCTCCACCACCCCCCGCTGTCAGCGTTAATCAGGGGGAGGCTATATTTAAGAGTGGATAGCAGAGATGCAATTACCCAGAAGGATTAGCCCCCCAGTGGCAGTGCCATTGTAGAGGGAGCGGACTTGAGTGGCCTTCCCTTGATGCCTACCCGTAGCATTAACCCTTCAATAACTGTAAGCCCCGATTTTATTTCTTTAAATCTTCAAGGCAGTTGCTAAATAAAGAGGACAAAAGGAAGGGAAATGTGAGCATTAAGCTAACAAAGAAAAGCAAGTCAGCAAGAAGAAAAAAAAAAAAAGACACGTAAGGAAAAAGATTAAAAGACCAATAATTCACTCATGATGCTGCTGGAAGTTCCAGTTTCGTGTCTGGCTTCAATTGAGAGCAAGCATTACATGCTTCCACAGCCATAATAACACACATTAAATTAGAGATTTTTCGAAGCTTATTATCGCCTCTCTAACTAAGCTGTGCTGGCTGCCACTCTCAAAGCATTTCATTAAGCAGCGGTTGTTTACATTCTCAAAACACTCACAACCAATAATTAGCAGGATTTGCCTTGAGAAGACTCATCGCATGCAAGGGAGGTGTGGGGGTTGTTTTCCCATCCCATCTCTACATTCTAGGCTTTTTCCTAACGCTTTGAAGCTAGGCTACATTGGTCAACCGTTTCCATAGGAGCGTCAGTCGGGTAGGTACCCTCTTCCTGTTATTCCCCAGTCCACTGCGATGGTGTTTCCTGACTGGGAACCTCTTGGATGGGATTGAACTGCTGTCCCTAATCCCCCTACACACACCAACTAGTGTTTGCACTTCCTGTGGAGACAATGTATGGACAGAGGCACACAAGTCATTGTCCATCTTGTTTGTTTTGCGGAATGTCCATCACGCTGATTTTCTTTCCACCGAGCCACGTCGACGGGCTTTTGCTTTTTTCCACATTTCACCGTCATCGCATCCATACTTTGAGTCTGTGTGAAAAATTAAGAATCAGCTGATTCTTTACAACCCATCTTCTCCTTTGTGCTCAAAGTGAATGGACCTCAGGAGCTAAAGTTATTTAATCAGTGTGATATTTTTTTGAAATGTGTTCTTCTCCATGTTACGTCTTTATATTTTACAGACTATATTAGAAGGTTATTTTGATACAGAAGCTAGATGAATACTCTGATAACAAAATATAGGAAAAATGTGGCCTTTCAATATGCCACAACTTGTTTTGATCCACCACCTTTCCCGCATGGTGATATGATCCTTAAACATTTACCCCAAACACACTTTGATGTTTTCTCCATTGAATTACCAGAAAGTGGATCAAATATCCAAGATGATAATTATTGTTTCTGACATATCCTATTGCATCTGATATTGCTGCTCAGATTTGCAAATAAAGAACCTTTTTGCTTTAGACTGTGACACATGGGGTGGATGTAAAAGGTATCCAGTTGCAATTTTTAACAGATCTTGAACATGTTTTGAACTTCATGTGGATATCTCCTATACTTATGAAGTAATGAGGGCTTAAAATAGTAAAAAAAAAAAAAAATGCAAAATTTAAAAGACACCTACGTAGTTTGAATATTTTTTGTTACAAGCCATCATAGTATGAGGATAAAAATGTTCAGGTCTTTATTAAAGACACAAAAGGAATTGTACAAAATCAGGTAGTTCATATAGCTGTGATGGCTAGCCAAATGGCTATATCTGTTCATATAGCCATTTGGTAGAGACACTCCTTTGGTCATCCAGTCATTCATCCATCCAATTACTACCACTGGTCCAGGTCATGTTCCCAAGCCAGTTGAAAGAGACTCTCTAGCGTATTCTGCGTCTCGTGAGCATGTTCTGGATCTCCCCAGGGTGACTCATACCCAATAGGACACGCTTGAAACAACTGATCCAGGAGTCACCAGAGACACCCAAAACACATAGCCAAACCATCTCAACTGACTTCTTCTGATGTGGAGGACTCTAGTCTACTCTCCAAAACAATCACACCGTGGACTTTCACACTTGACATCTCATTCTTCCAGCCACTACCCTGAGCTAGTGACCAAAGGTGAGGGTAGGAACACAGACTGACACAAACCAAACATGATTTGCCATTTATTTGGAAAGCTGACATCATGAATGAAGTATAAGAGACAGATTACTAAAAAACAGCATGTTTACAAACAGTGATGCACTAGTGGGCGTGTTCAAAAATTGCACAAATCGCACTTTCATTACTTCTTGTCAAAACAAGTAAAAGTTCCAGTTAAAGTGTAAAAAACAAAATCCAAACTACTTTACAAATTCCAAGTAAAGAAGACAATGCAACAGTTGTGACTGTGGTCTTCCATTTCTCTGGAATTAGCTACATTCATACCTGATATTTCACTGCCAATCTTCAATAGTGGTAGGTGACAAGGGTCTGACGATAAAGACAGCATCAGAGTCTTTCTCTGGAACGAAACGTTTCACAGAGCTGGAAAAGTAGACACAGGCAAAAGAGCTGCTGATTGCCTTTTAGATGTAGGCTGCGTGTCTGTTTGAAGAAGACGGAGCTGTTGTGGCTTGCACCGTGGCAGGGATCCACGCAACAGTGTTACGCCATTGAAGAAAAATGTCCACATAATTGTGGGAATATCACTTTTGAGTAATAACCCAAAACACAGAAGATATTATTGTGTTTAACAGGATAAGCGTGGTGTGCAACGTAACACAAAAGATTACACTGAAGCAACAAAGATTATGATTTCAGTCTTTCTCAAGGTAGCAAAATCATTTCCAAGACTACTTAAAGTAATAGTGCTCACATCAAAAAGCCAATTGCGAATTAAAGTTATTATTTCACTAAAGCTTTCCACACTTTTTCCTTATTGTTGTGTTGGTTTTAATGTCTTCAAGCAGACTGGTCAATCATATAACAAACAGGATCCTAACAAAGAGATGATTAACAGTGAATCAAAACAAAACGTTTTAATGCAAGAGAGGGCCAGACAGTTTAATCCAGACTGTTCTTATAACTGAGACTTTACTGGATAGCACACCAAATCTCTGGTTTGAACTGTCAGATGTTTCCATTTTTTTTACAGTTATATAGAGAGTATATGCAATAAATACTTATATTCCTAAGTTCAAGTTCCTTAAAACTGAATCTGCAAATACTATCATATCTACGTGGGTCCTCTGGATGGGGTTAGATTAATGCCTTTCTCTGGGTTAGCATTGTGTTACACTGGCAACCTGTCCAGGGTGTCCCTGTCTCTAAGCCTATGACAGCTGGGATAGGCTCCAGACCACCCAATCCAAACTGAAATGGATACATGGAATAAAATAGATGGATAAATAAGTTCAGGACATTTAATTTAATAAAATTTAGGGGGTTTTAGACATGATGCCTTTAAGGCTGCAAAAGTACAAGGTGCTACATTATCCTTACTACTCATCCCATTGCACCATGACATTAATTATTATCCTCCATAATTTGAGCTTTTTAGAGTTCTCAGTAACACCCAGTAAACCGCACATATCAACAAGTGCCCTGTTGCATGACACTATTGTATGTAAATGTACATCATGAATGATGTAAGCAGGCAGCATTAGCTACACACTGCGTAGCCAAGCCTCGACTAGTATTTCAGTAAGCAATTGTGATTAAGAAACCTTTGCATTGCAGCACAGCATAATTTATGGTTGGTAAAAATCAGTACTGTTTGAGTGGGTCACACTAGTTGATGAAGTAATTTGGAGAGCTAGCCAATTACCACTAATTAGTGTTAGAGCTAGATAATGTTAGTCACCTAACTGTAGCTTAGCCAAGCTGTGTGAATTTGGTGAGTTTATAGCATTAGTTAATAAGGTCGTCTAGTAAAAGTTGATTTTTACCAATTACATCACAATCTTAACAACGAAAATTGCTTTAGCAGTAAAAAAGTAGAAGTATAGTGATTCTGAACAGCATCAGTGTATTCATCTCTGAATGTAAAGCATGGACTAAAAAGCTAATTACGACCATAGTTTTCCAGTACTAAGCTTCATATTGAAATGTAATTAGGCAACATTTCCTCAGCTCCTGTAATGTTCAATTCACTCTGGAATAACCAAAGCATTTTAGACCACCATTTCAATCAATGGTCTCTCGTTACTTCATAGAGTAAACTTTCCAAGAACCTAACGTTTATATAGCTGAGGTCACATCCTTTGACATCTTTTTCAAGACTTTAATGTCTAAATTACAATACAAGCTGTGAAGAATATTGATGAACATAATGTATGTTGTGTCCAGAGATAAATCACCATCAGCAGCTCTCTATTGAAGATACTGGAAGAAGCTGCATGACGTGAAAAAAGGCAAATATACACAGCCATTTTTCCCCATTTTCTAACATTAACTGGAAATTCCTAAAAGACCCAATGAATCCAGAAAAATGAGCAGAAGAAGTGGATAGTATGAATGTAGAACGGCTGTTTTAGAGTCCATGCATGCTGAATGAGCTTTCAGAAAAAGTTGTGAATCCTCCCAGGCTGAAGATTCAAGAACAATTAGGCAAGTGGTGAGTTGTTAGAGAAAATATGCTGCCTTTTTCAGATGTTGGGTATGTAATACTGCTGGCTTCACTAATCATACGATGGTGTCCTGTTATTTAGACATACCGTAGGTTCCTTTTAAGTTATGAGCAGAAGATTTATTGCCTTTATGGCCACAGTTATTGTCAGTACCTGCTTTATTTAGCTTGGTTCTTTCATCAATTTCACAAAGAGTGACTCTCTTGGAGTATTAACTTTGTTCGCTTTTCTTATTTGTCTTTCTTCATTGGTTTGCCTCAGGTGTTTGTTTTCAGTGCTTTGAGATACTTTTTTAAAAAAAAATGTCATTATATACACATTGCTGTTCAACACATCTTCTAGTGAATTAAACTCACAAAGATGCATGTGGGAGGATGTGCCTGTTTGGTAATGTTACTATATGTAGTTCAGACTTGTCCTTTACTGAAAGCAAACATTACTGTCCCATAGCAAGACTGCAGTTGTGCCTCTTCCAACAAGAACAAGACTGCTCATTCATACAGCTGACACACTGAGATTAATGAAAGGAGGGTATGTCTGAAAGGGGCTTATGACACCTAGAACCGAAGCCATTTCTACCAGGAAATAATGCCTAATACCCTTCACCCTAGATCCCCCTCAAAGATACAGAAAGTAGGCATCCAGCCAAATGAACGTGTTTACTTAGCAGCCTCGGAAGGTCCCTGTCAGTGTCGGTTAAGTGTGACTTTTCAACTGAGCAGTTCAGTGGAACAGAAAGCGAGGTCAAATCTGAAGATCCACTGTGTCTGTGCTTATAAAAGAAGAAACATTCGTGACAAAATGAACTGATAGCCGCTAAAAAGAAAAACAGACTGAATGAGTCAGCTGCGAGTAATAAGGTGATTCTGTCTAAGTATATCGCATAAGACTGTGACTAATAAAAATTAATTACCATTAAACATAAGCAAAGGATTGCTCATAAAACATAAAAGAGTGGGAACAAAAGAGGGAAAAGAGAAATTTTTTTATAAAAATGGAAGCCAGCCAGAAACATGAGTGATTAAATGAGATGTACTCCACATGTCCAAATACAGAGCAACTTTAACTGTGTGCACATTAAACTGACTAAAGAAAATGGATATTACATTGACATTATTCAGATATTAGGTTTATAGAAATAGAAAAAAAAAAAGCTGTTGGTGCCAGTTCTCCAGCTGGAGGCATTAACAATTCAAGAAGAAGAAGGTGCAACAAATTAATGCAACTATGAGAGTTTCCAATCTCTCTAAAACGATGAAAAACAGGGTAAAATACAGCACTGATGTTAGTTTCGTGTAATTATTTCAATAAGGTTCCCATATCATCATGAGTCAGGACAGAGGGAATTCTTCCACTGCATTTAAAATGATTCATACATCTTTTTACATCTAGACGTTATCAGCAAATCTATTGCCACTTTTTCTAATATTTGGTTTAACTAAGAAGTCCCATTGAGATCAAAATCCCTGTTACAGAAGCCTTCTAAGGGAGCAGTCATATAAACTCACTTCTACTTCAATTCAACAATAAATAAAAGCACACTTTAGTTTCGATCTTGCTGAGAATTATTTCATGTCCTAGCTGCCTAAAAAAAATGATGCCGTTTACCCAGATCTGTCCAAACCTGGAGCACATTAAAAAGCAACTATTTGGAAGAGAGTAGCTGGAGACACAAGCGTACAGAAAGAAGCTTAAAGTTCACACAATGCACGTACAGAGACCGGGGGGGATCCAGCTGACTTAAACATTTCCTCATCCTTTGTGCTTCTGTCAATTTCCACTTTCTACACATTATCCCTGTGCCTCCAGCTGTTTGGACTGGGAGGGCCCCGTTGGCAAAGCAACCCACGCCTTGCGAGTCATCTTGTCTGGTCATGTCAATCCTGAAGGAGGGAGGGAGGGAAATAAAGGGGACCGGTGGGATAGAAGCGAAGAAGGAGGGGGATAATAAACTCCTCTCTGTCTGTACCTCAATCCAGCAAGCAAGCTCAGACTAGCAGTGAGCACTAACCAGCACGCACTACCGTATCCCACCACCTCAATCGAGAACCCACCCTGTAACATTATCTTTCAGACAGACACCTGCAGACGGATTTCAAATCCCTCTGACTTAAGGAAACCAAAAGTATCCAAACACGCCAGCAAAAAACCCGTGGAAACACATGTGTTGGGCCATTTAAAATCCTTTTAGGAACCTTTAGGAGCTCTGCTTTTTAACGTGGTGGCACAGCTGAGCTACAGCAGCACAAGTACAGGGTGACACCTGGTGTGATTCCAGTAAATTATGGCCCAGGTGGACTCATTCAAGTCCCAGCCAGTCATGCTGCGACTAGAAGTGACACAGCCTCACCAGGGAGCTGATATATAGCAGGAGGAGACTAAAGGCAAGCCTGCCTGGGAATAAAACAGCTGAAAAAGAGCATTACAAGTCCAAGACTCGCTTTCTCTCTCTATGCATTTGTGCCTGCAGTGTAGCTTGTTGCCAAGCTGCCAACATATCAAAGAGATGATTGGGAGTCATTTCAAAAACTCTTAAAGTGAAATATAAAAGTTTAATGTGTTTTTTTTATTTAGTAAAAAATGCTTTCTTTGATGTGTCTAAATCGGTTTCGTGGGTGGAGTGGGTAAAAGTCGAGGGATATATTTATGCTCAAATTCTTCTGAGAAATGTGGCTCTCGCTAGTCAGACTGAGCTTTGGAGGAGAATAAGCAGCAGCAGACCTGGAGGTCAGGGCGGCCATGAAATGCCCCCTGCTGCTTAAAGCTTGTTACAGACAATACAAGTTCTACTATTGAGCAACAGCTGTGAGCATGAATAATATCACATCATCTTCCAGTACACAACAAAAATGATTTTTCATGATCTGGAAACCAAAAAATGTAAAATGACTCACCCTCAATGTTCTTAAGTTAAAGTATACAGTTACCAGAAGCGTTAGGAATTGTGACATCTTGGGTTATCCACTCCTCACTAGAGCAGAAACAGGCAGTGTAGGATCGAGGTGCAAGAATAACACCAGTGACTCACTTAAAACAATATTTTCAATGAATGTCTTTCATTTGAAACCATTCACTTGCTACTCATTATACAGCCAACAGGTGGCTTTTAGAGGCTTAATTTTAATGTGTCTAGTATATAGAGTACTATATATTTACAAAACCTGTTTTTATGATGGTACAAGATTGAATCAAACAGATGCAACGCATTTCTTTTGACTTAAGATAAAGTCTGTAGATATTTTACATGTAGATATTGCACACTTTGCAGGTAGTTTCTTCCACTTTTTCCATTAAGCACATTTAAGTCTTTCAATATAATGAACTGTTGTTAATATTTACACTTTGAAAGTGGAATTATTACATATTAGCAGTAAAACAGAAAATACAATTCAAGTGCACTTATTGACTGTAGAGTTCATCTCTGCTTTATTCACGAACAGGAGTTAATATGGGTGTAGTACTGTATACACTGTACAGACTTCAAAAACCCCTCAAAGCAAAGTGTCTTGATGCATGCTCAATCATCCAGGTAAGTAAATCCCAAAAGGTTGATTCTGTTGATCTGGATGTAGCGCTTTCAGTGGGGAAAAATGTTTTGTCACTCATCCAAGTGATCGCTTCAGTCTCAGCTGACTGGAAGTTTCCCCAATCTTTTAAACAGTACATTCCACAATGACTGAAACTAGCACCACTGAAGCAGCAATGGGCTGGGTGGTCAGTTGATAATTAATATGCAAATTCTCATTGATCCACCACTACTGATCAAGGTCCATTGATCAAAGACTGCTGATCAATGGCCATGAGTACCATTCACAGAGAGTTGGGGAATGGCTGCAATCACAGCATTACTGAAAGATGGTAAAAGATGTACCCTTAGGCCCCCTCCTCGATTAAGAGATGGTCTTTCCCTTTTCACGTAAATGGCCTCCTTGACTCTGCACTCAAACCAGCGTTCCTCCCTGTCCAGGATGTAGACATCCTCATCAGTGGTCTTTGATCAATGGGCCTTGATCAGTAGTGGTTGATCAATGGTCATGAGAATTTGCATATTAACGATCAAGGAACTGACCTCTCAGCCCATTGTATATTCAGTGGTGTTAGTTTCAGTCATTGTGCAATGTACCGTTTATAAGATTGGTGAAACCTGGAGTCAGCTGAGACACTAATAAGCAAAATACCAAATTAACACAAAAAACTAAAACTTGAATTCATCTTCAAAAAAAAAAAAAAAAGAAAAGAAAAAAACAAAATAAAAAACCCATCAGATTATAGATTCAGTGATGTCAAATTTCATTGGTCTGTTTGCACAATTAACTGCACAGCAAGCCATATTTTTTTTAACTGCTGTATTAAAAGGACTCAAAGTCACAAAGACTACAAACAAACATGGTCAAAAGGTCCTGCAAATCAAATTAGTTAACCTAAAGTCACAAAGCAGAGAGCGACTGGAAACCATTTAACAGTCTGTGCTATTAAAAAAAAAGTAATTTGAAAGGGTGAAATTAGCTGCTAGTACGCATAGAAACAAAAAATATATTCTAGGCTGTAACTACACATGGGAGTCTACAGGTTTGATTTGCTTTTGGAGATGAGCATCGGAGGAACTGCAGTGTGAGCACTTGTGTTGGATTCATTTTTTAGTCCGTCACTTGAAAATACACAAATAATTGAATTATTTTTAAGTTTATATGAAGAAGTTTAGTAACATCTGAATGTTTAATGGAGCTTAGCGATCTGAAGAAGGTGATAACTGTTTGAAACACAATGTAAATAAAAGCCTCTGTGTTACCTAAAAAGACCGTACACCTTGTATCTGCCGTCAGCCTTGTTCTCCTCCCGTCTGTCCCAGTCCGCACCTGGATACAAGCCCTTCTATAATCTCCTTACATAATAACGTCAAGCCTGACCCTGACCAAGGAGAAAGCCTCCTGCCTCATTTACAACTCGGCACACAAATCCTAAAAACAGGACAGACTTTGTCATGCAAGAGGGGCCAGACAGTCTGAAGTGATTTTGTCTTTAAGGAAAAGTGGATTTTGGAGACTTATGTGGGGAGAAAGGAAAGAGACAGTGTGAATAGTTCAGGTTAAGCACTTTGTATCTTTCTTCTTTCCCCCATTTCATTATTCTCAGTTGCCATGGAGAAAAACTATATATAACTCGTCTCTCTCTCTCTCCAGAGGCCTGCCTGAATTCAAAATCTTTTCTCCGTGTCATCTTCCTTTTCCATTGTTTCCACAGAGAGGACAGTAGGAGACAACATCTCATTTCAATAGGAAATCTGTCTAATGCCCAGCTTTAGCGGCAGGAGGGAGATGTCAGGGCAGAGCAGACAAACTAAAACAAACCAGAGTTAGCGAGTGACCAGCCAGACACTATGGCGGTTTCCCTTGGTCTTCTGGCCAGACTCCCATTTTCAGAAACCAGTGGCTTCAAAGGAATAATTCATTTCACAGTCTGGTGGCCAGACACAGAGCCCCAAGACTCACGCCACTTTTAACACCTAAAGAAGAAGAAAAGCAGATTTCCCACTCTGCTTCGCCTTTCGCAGTACTGTACCACAACAGCATTTTGTCAGGCTAAATCTAATTAAATTCAAACACTCAGGCCAAGAGGAGTTAGTCAGGGTTTGTGCCTTTTCATTACAAAGTTTTTTAATTTGTAGTTTAAGACATTGGACATCTTACTAATCACATCCCGTGTAGCTTCGCTCAGAATGTCACACAAAAGCTTTTACTTCTCTGACATCTGTATTAAAATCCCACCAGGTTAACTTTGGTTAAGGTTAGGCGCAAAAAAGATTTGTTTCAGGTTGAGGAATGTTCACGGTCTGAGTTAAAATAAGTACTTGTTAAAGATGGGGAAACGTGTGGTGGTTAAAATTACTGGTTTGTTAATGTTAGAGGACCTTCGTCATCATGGTTAAAATAATAGCTTCTTGGTTAAGGTTAGAAAAAAAACAACCATTATCATTATGGTTTAAAGAAACCCATCTGACTGTCAGAAGGAAGTGGAATGCAAACAGCGGTCTCTATGTCCAAGTCAGGCTTTTTGGTGATTCATCCATCCGCCCCAAGTACTTCCTTTACTGTGAGTGTAGCATGGAACTAAGTTTGTTTTTAGTCCCAAAAGATAAAGTCAAGACCTGACACCACTCCTGTCCAGCTGTCTGTTATAGAACGACATCAACACAAGTGGATGGCTACCTTTGCTCTGTACACCTGCCAGCATCTGTAAGGCTCAGTCATCAACTCCATTTCATGCACAATCCATACAGTAAATAAAGAGTCAATTGTCGCCATCTTGCTCCACATTCATAGGATAGCGATATGCCAGGATACAGCTACATGTATGCAGTCTCAAGTCTGTTTTCTTTGTGCAGACATATGGAGTTTTCAAAAAGCTTTACCTCAACAGGAGTTTTTCCAAAACAGTAATCTTCAGTATTCACTTTTCATTGAAAAGGCCAAAACGCATACAAATAGCTATGTTCAGCAAAATACCTTCATAAATGTGGCCATAGCGTTCATTACAAGCTAAATCTGCGTGAAACCATTCCCTCCTTTATGGGCCTTTTTGACTCTAGTGGGACCATACATTTTAAAATGAGAATTGTGTTGAACACAGTAGGATAAGAAACCAGTAACTTTATTAGTGTTTACTGAGGTCATAGTTAGGGAAACAAGGGCTAATGTTGACTATTTCTTTTTGGAACCAGAGTACTCGCCCCCTGCTGGACATAAGAAATAATGCAGGTATATGGCATTTTGGTATCTTTCATCATTTTGTTTTTTCCTCATTAAACTCCAAGACAAAAATTTAATAAGCACATTATATATAACATCAACCTGCTGATGACTTTAAATTTACTCACAAATGTACACGGGTGTAAAACCAGGTGACATGGACGCATAACGCTGGTAATAAATAATAGTAAGCTTGTTAGACTTCATGAAAATATTGTAAAAACCTAACATTACAAACAAATTCTGATGGCTACTGTTAGCTCAATCAAAACACCTCAATATAGTCATATAGTAACCTGATTAATTTTTGTGTCTGCGGACATGATTTTCCATCACTGTTTCTGACTCGGCTGTTGGACGATGTGGCAGTAGTGTGGATCTTTTCTTCCATCACGCTGGAAACCAGGATTTTTACGCTTGAATTGCTTGAAATAATTTTAATTGTGTTATTATCATTTAACTGCTTAAAACTAACTGGTGGCCAGTTCAGAGCTTGTATGGACTTTGTCCAATTCAAAGTCCAATTAATGTAAGGAATAAATAATATGATGCTCTGCATTCACACATAGACATTACCAGGAGGAGCTGCAGTTTGGGTATAAAAACTGCATTCCCTGCAGCCTGTCCTTGCAGACGTAGACCTTGCCCCAGTTAGTTAACGGACTTACGCCAATAATCATTTTTATACCATCTCACTGAAAGTGAAATGTGTTCATGCACAGCCTTTCAAGCCTTAAGGATCTTACCTTAGAGGCCCTCCGCCGCTCAGGACACTCGGGATGTTGGCACACCACCCCATCGTCCTCCTGGACGGGCTTCTCATCTGAAACAGAACACACGGGTCAGTTTGACTTCCCTCTGTATCACTAAAAACACCAAACCAGCCACCCAGCCAGCAGCACGTCCATTAACACACCTTTCTTGGTAAAGTTTTAAAAACGTACTGCAGACAGCGAAACTAAAAGTCGCTGCCTGTGTTTACATAAGGATGGAGCGACTACGAGCACAAGAAACACACAGTAATAGAGACCTAGAAGCCACGTAATAAAAAAAATGGAAGAAAGAAAAAAGAAAAAGAACTTCGGCTACAGAGATTTCATGAAGGGAAGGTAAACAGAGGGAAGAGGGTGGGGTGTGTTTTTGGGAGGAGATCAGAGAGAAATGACAAGAACAGACAGGAAGAAAATGGAGCAAATGAGAGGAAGCCCCAATCTGGGTTTTGTACAAAAGTGCACTCATCATGGGCAAGCTCGCAGCACTCTGCTGCACAATAACAAATCACTGTTGTCAAATAAACTTCTAAAGTCTACTTACTAGCTGGCTATCGCTACACCGGGGGGCACGATAAAAGGCAGTGTTTACATCTACATCTCCTACATGTACACATACGATAAAAATATCATAACAGAGGCCCTGAGCACACCAATATTTATCTGACCGTTTAATGAGAAAAGCAGAGAATACATGTGAAGAAAGGAGAAAGTAAAAGCCAGGAGGGTAAAACAGAAGGAGCCTCGCTCCAAAAGATCTGCAGTTTCCACGCATGACAGGACTTTTTAGTAAAACTTTCACTAATAATGTAGTCTCTATTTTTGCACCAATAAAATAACATTAAACAGAGGAGGACTGGTGCTAGGAAATGAAGTCACTTAGTGGCTGAACTGAAGGTCAAATTTAAAACACCAATTTGTCATCACAGAAACGAGGCCCTGCTCACAGCCCGCACACAGAAACGAGTCACCTTGAGTCATCCACTTGGCTGCAGCTGCAATCACAGGTAAAGGGTGCTGGTGAGGAAGACGGAAAAACATTGTAATTGGTGCATACCACTGAGCCAGAGGTTTCCCAGCTGTGATGGGAAGGGCCAACCTGTGTGCAGTCAAGTTACTCAACAGTGGACTCGGGGTTTAGAGTCATGTTAGCAGCTTGGTGAGACTGTCCCAAGGTCCTCAGGATAAAATGCTCATGTCTATAGGTCATATTTATATGTTCAGTTCACATATAGCACGCAAAGCCCTGATAACTTAACTGAAAAACTTAATTTTTATAAGTATCTGGTCAGAAAACAGTTTTTGATATATTGTAATAGGTTTTTGTGATTTTTTTTCCCAGCAGAGCAACAAAACGTCCCTACCAGAAATGCACTATGTGCCTCAACTTTTTCCCCTCTTGGATGCCCAATAGGGGTCAACCTTGTTTCTCTTATAGGAACTCAGCAGTTTCTGTCATATTTCTGGCCTGCTTCCAGAACAAAAAGTGATCACCTTAGTAGGGATATCCTTGGAAAACCCCCAAACCTATTCTAATGGTCATTTGTGATAGATTCCAAGCTGGCTAGTTATTAAAGGTACAAGGGAGGTCCTCACATGTCATCTTTAAGGAGCAAAGAGTTAAAAACTTGAGCAACAAGGACATGCTGTAATGACGCAACGCAGGGATAGCTCAGTAGGTAGAGTCGTTGCCCCATGATCGGAAGGTCGGGGGTTCGACTCCACTGAACAGCTACCCTGAGGTACCCCTGAGCAAGGTACCGTGCCTACACACTGCTCCCCGGGCGCTGCATTGGTGGCTGCCCACTGCTTCACTGGGTGAATGGGTTAAATGCAGAGGAGTAATTTCCCTGCGGGGACTAACGCATACACATCAAACATTAACATTAAAGTAGATCTGACACAAATATGTACAAAAAATTCATGATATTCTATTAAAAACACTGCTGAGATGCTCTAAAGCTAAAATCATCCATTTTAACCCTAAACAAAGTCAGGATGTCAGTAATGATGAGACATGAAGATTGGCCTTCTGGGGACACCAAATGTGTGTAAAAAATTATGCCAGTACACCTAAACTGTTGAAATTACTTGTTTAGACGGTAAACAACAGTAAACAACTAATCTAAACAACAGTTTAGATGTTGAAAGAGTGACCCAAACACCTTCACGACCCTTAAAGCCATTTAAAGTGATAGAGCAGAGGCCTAGCCTGTTTTGTAAAGCTTCCACCACCTTCTGGGAAAAAAAGAAGAAAATGGGCCTCTCCTGTGTGTCTGCTGTGCTGGGAGCAGGCCGAGACGCGCTCTCAGCTCTGACAGTGGCCTCTGCCAGCGGGCCTCAGGTTAATGTTTCCCTCGGGGTTTACAAGCAGCAGGCTACAGAGGGAGCCTCCAGCTTTTATGGAGAGTTTCCCAAAGAGGAAGAGCAGTCTTTACCACAGCGAGAGTTTACAGTCGTCCACAAAACAAATGTTACTTGGCTTATCGGTGTGATCTCAGATGTCAATGCAGGGAGGTGAAGCAGTAAACACAAAATCCAAAGTGGACCTAAACATTTGGACACTGGTTATGGTTTAAAAAATAAATCAATAAATAAAAATAAACTTGGTTGGCCAACCACAACTTAAGGGAAAGGGTCTATACACAACATTTAACGTCATACTCAAGATCTTTTTGCAGCCTGTAAATGTATTCTTCATGGTTTAACTGTGCCAGTTGCAAAAGTGGTTTTTTGGCCACATTTTCCAGCTCCACCAATGAGAAAGATCCAAAAAACAAAAGGCCACTGTATTTTTTGTGGTCAGCATCCATAAGCATACTGAAACCATTTTCACACATGAACTACAGCCAGGCAAATCAGGTGTGCTGGTGTACTGTTCAAAAGTAATCTTTCATCACATTTATCATAAAACAAACTATCTGCATGAGTCACATTCTCACTTTTGGATACACTTTTGGTTTAGGCAAAGGACACACATTCACTTTGTAGGCATCACGACAATAACCCGGGCTACTCTACCATGGTATAGAGAGCATGACACACACCTTGTACGTGTGTGCTGCCAGGTTAAAGACAGCTAGTTGAGTTTTCCCATGTACATATGTGAAAGCAGCTAGACAGTGAGGGCTTCACTCTCAGTTTCTAGACATAAAGTTGGTCGGTGTAGGGAAACAATTTAATACTCGTGACTTATGTAGCGCTATCCACATGTATAACGCTAACTGCTAATTGTGCAGTGGTGCTGCATACGTGCACCTCACAGGAGGAAAGGAAGGAAGGAAGGAGAGAGACACAGGGAAGTCTCCCCTTCCTAACATGAAGAAGAATTCAAGTATATACACTAATGGTAACACACCGAATTATATTAAGCTTGTTTACATGCAGAGATAAATGAAAAGAATTACAATTTCTTTACATTTTGCTTACAAGGAGCTAGACATTCTTGTATTGTACAGCACGTGGCAAAAGTATCATTTGTTCCCATTTATTTAGCTGAATCAATTAAAAATGCCAAAGATAAAGCAGTTTGTCAGATATAAAATAGCATTTTTGCACCAACAAGGTTATTTCCAAAGAGCTATTAGCCAAAAAACCTGCCATATCTTACCACGTCATGCAGCATGTCCTTAGAAATAAAGGAAATTAGACAAGTGGGGGAGAAAAGACGAAGTAGCAGGCCTAAGAAAAACTATAGCAGATGAACTCTTAACTGTAAATCATGTCAAAAGAAACAAAGGAAAGAATTCCACAAAGAGCCTACACAGGACCTGAGAAAAGTTAAGAAGGAAAAGAAACCAGGATAACTAGAACTGGAGTCTAATCATTGCATAAATCCTGTTGACACAGATTTTATCCAAATTTGAAATGTTGGGTTCAAATCTACTTTCAGATTTGAATTCAACATACAAAACCATCTAGAAATCATCTTACTGGCAACGGTGTAATTTATTACTGCCTTCTAGATAATCACAGCACAGAACAGTAATAAAGAAATGTGCAGAAATGTTAGCAAAGCTGCGATGAAAGGTACGTTTCTTGATTTGACACAATGCAACTGGCCAACAGTAACACTGCCACAACAAAAGGAACACAACACATGAATGCAGCTTTATGGATGGCTTTCTCTCGCCTTGATTTCGACCCACAACATAGCATTTCAGTGCTAAGCTCTCCTCTCCTTAGCCCTCTTCCTCATGACCATCCTTCCTTTTATCGTATAATCACACCATTATGTGCCAAACCTCCATCTTCTCTCCTACTTGCTCATATCTTGCTGACTCTCCCTCTTTCTCTCTCTGATGAACTGGAATTTCTGAACTCAGCACTGCTGATTAAGCCAAAAGCAAACACGAGCACACACCATACACGCACACACGTGACAGCAGACAATGAGCTTGCACACTAAAGAGACAGGGGTGCATCCCATCCACACAGCTCTCCGCCGGCCTGCTCACCGCAGAGAGACAATGCCCGAGGCAAAGAAACATTAGGTATCCAAACCAGCCCCATAAATAAGCCCAAAGCAGCCGAGGCCAGATTTAATCATGCACACTAGTCTGCCTGTCCTTATTCTGCGATGAGAATGATGCATCTATGACTATGATGTTCCAACACTTCAACAGTCTCTTCACTTCTCCACCAAATGTAGACGCTTGCTACAAGCCCAGGCAAATGTCAGTCTTTCTGTGACATCATATACTGAACACCTCATAATTCTGGACTGCTGTTCAGACCAATAATAGCAAAATGAATAAAGTCCGAGAATTTATAATTTCCACACTTTTATTTATAAAGGAGACAAGATTAACTGAAGGTAAGTATAATCATTGGTTGCAGCCTTTTCACTGGCTCGCTGGTTAGGTTTAAAAAAAGAGCACACTACGTGTTTACTGTGTATGAATCTCCAGGTTGACCCAGTATATCAAAAAAAAATATTTATTAATTTATTTATCTATTTATTTTTTGCAAAACACATTACCATATTACCATTAGCACAATGGGAGCCTACACAACTGCACTGCCACAGGCGGTCACTCTGCCATCTGGTATACCTCTGACTCACACACAGAAATTGATCTCGCAGCAGTGCTGTTCTTGTTTTGCACGAGCTCGTTTTGCAGAGCTCGTTAGCTTCTGGTGATGCGAGTATAGATGGAAATGCATAAGATCATTCAAACTAAACCATGTCTGGCTGCTTAGCTTACCTTCTTGATACTTTTTTTTCTCCACAGTGCATGAGAAAATACGCAGTTATGATGAGAATTAAGAGCTGAATTTTGGAATTGTTAGAATAGTTAAAGGTATGGGTACAGATGGGTACTAAAGACCTGCAGGATAGTCTAACATTAAACTCTTATGACATGGAGAAGTGGCTAATACACTGCAGGGAGATACTACACAGTGGATCTGCCAGTTGTAAACACTAACTATATTCATTATAACCTTTAGCTGCCCCAATCAGTCAGTTAAATATTAAATATGTCGCACTTTAATGAATAGTGCAATTCAAAGAACTGGCAAGACAAAGTGAAATGCAATGAAATAAAAAGCTATTGCTGTAATGTCCACATGCACTCTTTGGCTTTAGCGTAAACTCAAACCCTACTACAGACTGTAAGCTGCTTAGGCTGACTGCTAATATTAGCAGATTATAAACACGCCATTTAATCCATTCATTGCTTTGGCACTTGTGCTTTGTCTTTTATTTGCAAACAAAAATGCACATCAACTTCCAAGTGTATTAGATTAAACAGAGAAATCCAAAGCCACAGGCTACTGTCCCAAACAACCTATGAGAGGACCAAGGCTGCTCAGGGAGGAGGGTTTTTTTTACGAATGGTCAGTGACCCCAGCACACCTCAGTTGCAGGATAAAGATTTGGTCTGAGATGAAACTCTCAGCAAGTTCAGCCACCACTCGATCACGCCTCACTCTGTTCACTAGTCTCTTCTTCACCATGAGGTGGGCAGAGACAGAGCTGGGCGCGCGTTTAACCATAAGCCTTCGGCACAATTTCACAAGGAATCTCAAGAATGCTTCGTGCTGCCTTCCGTTTGGTGCGGTCGCATCATGGTACATGGAGAAAGGGTGAGCTTATGTTTGCGTTTGCACAGACTTTGGCTCCTCTCTTCGTCTTCACATGTTGTTTTTGAGAGACTTTAACGGCCTCCTCTACTCCCACACCCCCTCGTGTAACGCAACACACCCCTCTCTGCCAGGAGATAGATATGAAAGCACTCCTGGGAGACAAACACAGATGGCAGACAGGTGGATGCCATACGGGCAGGGAAAGTTGGCATAGAGACGGACATATCAGCACCCGTGGCGCAGCAGACAGAAAAGTTGGGCGATTGAAGCCAGAGCTGTGGAGATGAGTCGCTAATAGTTAATGCTATTAGCATAAATTCCATCCATCTCCCAAATTAAGTGTAGATATGAAAAAAATTAAGGAAAGGACGGGTTTAAAAAGTGCAATAGTGCTGCTTTATTTCTGCTATAGTGCATATTAGCTATTTTGGTGACTGCTTGACCACATAGTTTATTGATGCAGCACTAAATGATAAGAGCAATATCACCCTCATCTGTATGGCCAAATAAAACTTACGGAGCTGGAACCAGGAGGCAGTTAGCTTTCATTACCATAAAGTTTGGAATCAGGGGGCCAGCTAATCTGGCTCTGTCCAAGTAAAGCAAAACCTCCCTGCAGTCCTTAAAAAAAGGATTAAGACAACAAACAGAAGTTTTGCAGGGAGTTATGTGCTGGGCTGTTTCTCAGTCAGGACCAGTTGCAAGTCTGATTTATCAGGTTGGAGAAAACAGAAACGTTGGTATCAGTCTCTCAATCTCCCACCTTGGGCCTAATCACTAAACCCTCATAGACTTAAGTCACAGCTGTAGTGCATTAATGAGGGCTCCACATGGGACATACAATCAGTACAAACAGTGTTTAACAGTTGCCTTTTTAGGACTTTATATTTTGGGTCTATTAATAGCATTCTGCCTATGACTTCCAAGTGGCTATGCATTTTAGCAAACTACTGCTAAGATGAATATTATGTAAATCCAGCCTGTTCTCATCCTAGATCATACATGGCTGTTCTGTCAATGTCACCTCAGAGGAGACCGCAGAGTGTCCTCAGCTTACGTGTTAGGAGATCTGTTTCACTATTGATCAAAGCCATAGTGAAACAGATCTTCCAACCCTCATGGTTTCTTGCTCAGGACTTCTAAGTGTTGCTTTTTAAATGCACCGAGTACCATCAAAAGTATTTTTTCAATGCAACAGCATTAATGAAGGGACATAACTAAACCCAATTTACAATTTTAACTTCAAACCTAAGTAAGTAAGCAAAGGTAAACAGCAGGAAACCGTAAAGCTCCCATGCACCACAGACTTCTGGTCGACAGTGGTGTTTGAGTCCATTTCCACCCCTCCTGCCTCCTGAGGCCTTGATTATACTTCTGCTGCAGACACAGACAGCTGGAGACACTATAGCTGAGGAGTCATTCCTGTTATACTTCTTATGCTTCTACTTCTAAAGTCTGCTGTCTGGGGTGCGTGCATAGTTGTTGCTGCACTGTAATGAACATTCTTAGTGGACAGGTGCACAGTCACAAAAAACAAAACTGGTAAGCTCGTGGACACCAGCACCTTCTGGCGGCATCGGTATTTTACCTCTGGGAGTGAGAACAGATCGGAAAATCCTATTTAAACATTAAAACTCTGCAAAGGCAGAGCAGCAGCAAAGTAACCAGATGACGTCATTTATAGATATAATATTAGAGCATCACAAGTTTCCTAGCGATGAGACTGTTCGAGAAGTCTGCAAATATGTAGACTCACAGAAAGACACATAATGGTTTCGACAGTATGATAATAGGATACAACCGAGTGAGAATCCACATTGCAGGAACACACCTCAAGGTCTGAGAGTCCATAAGTGGGGAGACTGGGATTGGTCCAATCCTCTCATTCAGCTCCCAGACAGAAGATTAAGCTATTTTTAAAGGCTACCAGACAGGAAATCACTTAAAAGAAAAAAAAAAAAAAAAAAGGAGAATACAAAAATTCTTTTTTAGAAATAATTGCTTAATGTCCACACTACCTTTTATTTCAAACACTCATTCTCACTCCCAGGGGCTTGTGGTCCGTAAATAACGACCCCCTCCATTATTACTAAAGCCCAACTATTTTCCTGTTCCTCTACAGGTGGATTGGGTTTGGGTCTGGTAAGCATCCCTTAAATCACGAGCAGGTTGCAGCTGTTTCCAATGCTGAGGCTTCAGTGGCACTGGGGGCAGAACACAGGCTTTCTTCTTAATGTTGTTTTACCCCAGTGGCGGTAAAAACCCACACATGTGCATCGCACACTCTCCCACCCTTTCCCTCCGTCGTTCTCCCTCCTCCACCACATCTGCACAAACCCGAGGTCGCCATGCATAAAACTGAAAACCGCAGGACAGCAAGTGTAAACTGTTCCACAGAAGAGTGGAGGAAGCAATCAACAGTTTTCAATTTACAAGATGTGGAAAAATACAAATATCTGATTAACTGTGCTGAGTCATTTCACAGTTATTTAATAGCAATGAACAAAAGCACCGTTCTCCAGCCTCTCCATGCGTATCCAAAGGTCTAGGTGACTTTTGCGTTAAAGTAGAAAACTCACAACCCTGTCACAATTTTTAAGAGGCATCATGAGGGGATTACTGCATAGCTCAAATTTTTGGGGGCATTTGTGTCAGAAAGTACAGTAATTGGTACAAGTGCAAGATATTATTATTGTGACCTCTTTGTGTCAGGCTTTTCTTTTATGGACTTTATTGGTGCTTAACTTTCAGCAAAACACAGGCATGTTCTGCTGTTACTGGAACTCGTGTCTGAGTATGACCTGAGGAATGCCAGTGTGCACTTAGCACAGTGTACGAGAAGCACATGTTGGGATAAACCAATGATTTTAGAAGCCTCAATTATGACTCACTTAAGAAAATTTTTAAAAAGTCTGCAATTAAAATAACAAAAACTACTCCTAATTTGTTCAGAACACTGCTTATGTTACAAAAAGGCCAAAATAGCTTTCATTATCCAATTTTTGCCCACAATTGTAGCTGATAAATTACCACATGATCAGATGTGTTACATAATATATACTGTGATTGTGTAACTGGGTTCATGACTAGCTCTAGATTCCCCCTCAACACTAAAGTCAAAGTCTTTCCAGAAGCCAGTCAGAAACCATCTTGGTAACGCCACTGGTCAGTAATTTTGAAGCTCATTTCCAAGTGAAGGGAAACTTTAAATTCAATAGTTACTGTAACAAAACAACTGCAATCAAACGTTTTAAAGGCTTTGTGACTTTGCCAGAAATAAGGTTTTAAAGCTTTGAGGCTAAAGTGTAGCACAATCATCCATCGACGGAGATATTTGGTGTGGGGAAAAAGTTCATGAAAGTTTTGAATTTAAGTCCTTTTGATGGCGCAAACAGACCAAAGAGTTGCACACAGAGAGGCTAAACAGCAACATCATAAATAAAATTGCGCCTAGCTATCTTACTGATCTTCTCAGCCTGTATATTCCTAGTAGAGCACTGAGATCATCAGGCCAAGGCTGAAGACCAGAGGGGACCATCCTTTTGCTTCAGTTGCACCTAACCTCTGGGTACAATCTCCCACGAGCTAGTCGTGTGTCTGATTCGATGCAGACTTTTTGAATCCTTGAATACTTATCTATTCGGTTCAGCCTTCCCGGCTATCTAGAGCACGCTTCTTGTAAGTGTATGCTCATGCAACCCCCTTTTCTTCTGTTTTGTTGAACAATGTTTTGTATTGATTTTACCTTTGAAGTTTTATTTTGATATCTGCTTAATTTGTATGCTTGTTAATCAATGCTTTCCACCTGCTAGCTCATTTGCATTTGTATTTTGCTGCTGCTTTTACTGGATAATGTGAAGCACTTTGGTGTACCTCTGGTTTTAAATGTGCTATGCCAATAAAGTTGTATTGTATTGCAACAGATGATTTATCTTCAGCAGTACCAAACACAGCTTATTTTGCTTTATTAAAGAAGCTATACATCCAACTATTTATTTATTATTGTAGTTTTTTTTATTACTGATTCTTTTACACAGCACCTATAGAGTTAAAAAAGTTGGTTGGTCTCCTGAAATTTAACTTTGTGGCAATTTTGTACATATTTACACATCTCTCAGGACAGACTGTAATAATCAGGTGATCCCGTTTACGTCTGACATTGTCATCAACTTCAGCTGAACTGAGCAAATGTTAGCATGCAAAACATCAGCGTGTTAGCACTGTAACAGAGAACCTCTTAATACGGTGACATTAGTGTAAAAGTCAAGCACCGCTGTGCCGTGGTACAGCTTCACAGAGTTGCCAGCACAATTAGATTCTTGGTCATATTTCAACCGCTGCAAATATGTCAAAAAAACAGATCCGGTGTTCTGACAAACCATCCTACTTTGGCAAAACGTCCTACCGTAAGTAGTTTATGCACATTTCTGCTGTCACAGAGTCATTCTAGCACAAATTTAAGTAGGTATGATGGTCTGTCACTTAACTTTGCCCATCAGAGTATGGCTGTAGCTCATACTCAAAGCCAGGACGGTTTGCCACTTCATTTTACCCGTTAAAGTATGCTTGTAGGTCTTATTAACAATGCTAGGATGATTTGCCACTTAATTTTAGCTGTTAAAGTATGCTTCTAGCTCATATTCACAAAGTTAGGACGGTTTGCCAGGTAGGATGGATTCCCAGAACACTGGATAGATAAGATAATCCATGGAAATGATTGAATTCTGGATTCAAGTTTGTTTTTTTTCTTCCATTTTGGTGAATGTAACAATATCCTAAAGCTGACAGCTAACATACAGTTGAGAATGTTTTCAGTAGAAGCTCAGGACTTAATTACAGAAATGGAGAAAAAAAAGAAAGTAAGGATCACAGCCTGACTGTACCCTTCTTGGCTCCTCTCTTCTCTCTTTCGTCTGCCAAACAGGTCTGCCTCAGCAGGCAGACTGACTAAAAAGCAGTGCGATTTCCAAAAGGCTGGCTGGCAAAGAGGACAGGATGAAGAACATTCCTCCACAGCCGTGTGTTATCACTTCCCTTTCACTAATGGCGTAAATCTGGAGGGGCGGGAGAGGGGACACAGCGGAAAGCAAGTGCCCCTGTGCCACTTCAAAAAAAAAAAAAAAAAAAGGCACCGAGTGGAGACAGGGGAGGATTTCAGTGCTGTTACGCACTTCTTCCATGGTAAATATTTCATCTGTGAAGCTGGTCTCATCCGCTCTTTCCCTCTTGTCTACCTCATGTGAGGCTGTCTTCATGCCAGGTCACTGAGTGCTTTCCACGGAAGAACAGAGCAATGGAAAAAAAAAAAAAAGCCTTTCCATAATGGGGATAAAATACTTCACTCAAAATGAAAGTGATCTTTTTTTTTCTTGCAGAAAAGTTACATAAAACATTGCAGAGTTATTTCTTATGAATGTTAAAGGATCACTTGATCATATCAGTGAAATACGGATGCGACTTAGTGGACACGCTCTGAACTGCGCATGGTCCATTTCTTTTTTCCTTCATAATGAATAATGTTCATCTTATAAGCAAAGGATTTTCCTTTTATTTTTAATTAACTACGGTGTATTAAAGACGGTGTATTTGAGCCTAAATGTCACCAGTCTGGTGGGTTTTTTCTCAGCAGACACATACTGGACACATCAGAAACTTGAGCGCGTGTGAAGATTTTAGCGTTTGGCTCTCAGACGTGCACACAGCAAACACGTTCTATATCAAAGCGAGCCAGCATTCACACCGTCACTATTAAGGCTGGTTCCAAAAAGCAGCTTTGAGCTTTGCAGTCTTAAAGAAAGCAGATCAGGGACAAACAATTTGTAATAATCTGTAATCTAGTACATTTTGAAGTGTACAAAGACATTTGCCCTGTGGTGATTAGTGAAATGGGCCTGGTTAATTCATTTCTGTGGCATATTTGGCATCTCAATATTTTAAAATAATCCAAAGTAAAACAAACACAAACCAATGCAATGCTCATCCTTGTGTTGTTGTGCAGAAAACCAGACACACAAACACTAATCCAAAAGTTAAGTCAGGTGACCTGGTTCCTTAGCTTACCACACAGATCATGGATGACGTCCAGGGATGAAGACCAGGAGTAGCGCTCCATTAACCCTTCGCTGAAAGGAGATGGCAAAGCCTCCAACTCGTACGCACCACGCTTCTTCCAGTAGAGGAACATTGTGACTTCTTCGACAAGCAAATATTTTACAGGAATGAATATAATTTAGCCTTTTGCCCATACTTTGCTTGTGAAATTGAAAAGTCTGAGCAGCCCATGGCCCCTTCCCCCACTGAACAATTATCTGAAGCTCTGCAGACAATTATTACTCCCTTTTCTTTGACCATTTTTAAAGACAAAGCCTGCCAGCCAACTCTGCTTTCAACTTTGCCAACTGCCAATATGTTCATCTGTAATCTCCACCTGCACGATTACCTCATCCAGCTTGCGCTTGCTAAAACTTGCTTTGAACCTCCTGTCTAAGTCTGATCCTACTTCACAGCGAGTCCAAGTGAGCAAATGCACTTCCTTCGAGTACAATTATATTTCCAGAGGACAACAGTATCAATTCTGTAACTGCAACAAACTTTTTATCATTTAAAAATAAGCAACATTTAATACTGCATCTGACCCCACAAAGCAAAGACCAATAAATGTCTCTGAACCTTCTGTTCACTGCATCGTCCTGTTGATCCTGTAGGTTTTTAGATTCTCTGCTAATCATCCACTTAAAGCCGCCCACCAGGAGCTGTCAAGCACCAAATGCTGTCCTCTTCTAATCCATTTATCCAAGCTTTTCCCAACTAAATTACAGACAACCAACTGCTAAAAAGGGTGTTGCTCATCTCATCTCATCTCTAGGAGCAAGTTTCCTTTGCCGTCGCCTTCCCTGAGGTTTGACTTTATCCATGACAAAGTTTCTCAAACTGTGCAAAGTTGGCGTGTGAGGCAAGCTGCTCATGTTAAAGCCCTGTGTAGGATCTCCTGGAGATAGGGGGGCTTTCTGCCCACTCCATCAGACAAGTGTTTTATTCATGCAGAGGTGAGTTGCATGCTGGGACGGGCAATGTGGGCCAATGGCTTTTGGACTGGGTGACACAAAGATCTCTTTTAGGCCTCCTCCTACATCCAGAGCGGACTTTCTTTATGTTTTGCTCAAACTGTAAAAGGCTGACATTTTTCTGCATTGATTAGTGCCCGCGCCCTTTATGTCTCCTGAAAGATTTATTCGTTTTTATGAATGCACCAGCTCTGTGGAGCATGAGCTCAGATATTTCTGAGGAGGTAGAACGCACAGATCAGCCTCTCGGAAATGAGCAAAAGGAGTCCAGTTGCAAAACGCTCGAGTGAAACAACGCACTCCGATCCTCTAATATCTTGGAAAAACAGCTGAAGGGTTAAACCAACATGCAGTTAGATATCAAATCAAGACATAATATTTTCCAGGGTTGCTTAAAGGTTGATGCACTGCTATTATGCATCTAAAATGGGAGAAGAAATACTGTGAGAATGTGCTGCGCCGGCCGGGGGAAGGGAGGGACGTTGTCACACATAGCGACCCACATGTCCAATTTTGGGATAAGAAATTAGAGGGTAGGATGGGAGCTGGTTTTCTGCTCAGCGCTGGGCTTTGCAGACATATGGTAATAATCTGAAGCAGCTTTGAGCACGCAGCTTCCCTTTTAATGAAGAGTGCAGTCGTGCAGCATGAGAACTGGGAAGCAAATACAAGGGCCAATTTCCACCTACTACAGAAACAAAGCGGAAAGCAGATGAGATATTAGCCTCGCTTTCATCATCATCCATCAGCTCAGCTTTTAATAAAAAGACACTTCTTTAGTCCTATCAAGAACAGAAAATACCTGCTCAGGTATGGCACCAATACTGACATTAGAATGCTTTTTGGTCTGATCTCATACACAGAATATTTGTGTGTAATTTAGAATCTAGAAATGGTTTCTGTACAGTGAAAACACATTTTCAGAGGCTGGGCAGGTGTTTGCTGGCAGATTGACTGGACCTGAACATGCACAAAGTTTAATCCCTATGAAAAGACTTTTGGTACAGGTAACTTTGGGTTTTGTGGAAGAGTCTAATCAGTTTGACTGCACATGTTTTTGAGCAGGCTTTTGTTGCATGCAGGTGCACACGCACAATCTTAAAACCAAAGGGTCATCTGAAGCTTTTTTTATTAGCACGTTTTAATTTAGCTACATTCATAAACAATGACTGGCACAGGGAACAGGAACCAGTCTTCAACCATTATCTGGGATCCAGATATCCTGGCCACCTCCTTCAGAGGCTACGATTGGAGACGAGTCCAATAGTGACCAAAATGCAAGGGAATCTGTATTTTCTACCAAGATTACACAGCCTGATTTATGTATAATTTGCCAAGGTTTGACAAAGGTTTCCATTCACAAATAGGTATTCCAGCAGTTTGCATTTTCAAGAAGTAGCCTCGAGTACTAAAAACCACCAGCATCCCTTCCTCTTAAACACTCATTTCTGATCTCCACACTCCTACTCCCCCCAAAAAAGTCAAGTCACAAGTTCAAGCTAAAAATAAACCTGATGTAATCGCTATAAAATAATCAGGATTCTTTAGACTTAACAAAGAATCTCAGAAAAACAGAAGACATTATGCAACTGTTTTTATAAGCTCAGCGGCTCTGCCCCTGGCTTTTTAAGCAGAACATTCATGTATAACATCCGTGGACTAGGTGTTACAAATCTGCATTCCCATCTGCTTGAGTGATTCTCACCCATCTTAAAATAAACACCACACAAAACATGGCTGAAAATGAAGGATTTCGAACAGCTGATCTGGATTTCAATTGTTCCATCTGATAAATGTAAACTTTTTAGGGCAGAAATCTTGATGCCAGTGCAAAGTTTCGAAGTGTGCGTCTCTCAGCAATGCAATGATGAATGGCAGTCCTCAACCAGTCTCTGGTACTGTAAAGATAACAGCAGAAGGAGCAGTATGATGACAGCCCTATTATTGCAAAGAAATATGTTGATCTTATCATCCAGGATATTGTAAGGAACAGTTTGACCCTGACTGACACTTGTTATGCTCAGAGTTTGATAAGAACTTTGCATCATATCTGCCTGATAAGTAGCTACAGCCAGGAGATGGTCAGCATAATAAATGACAAAGGTCTGCTTCTGTCCAAAAGTAAAGGGAAAAAGAGCATTTCCATAGCTCACTAATTAACACTACTTGACAGATTGAGGTTTGTCTCTGTGCTTTGCTGGAAACCCTTCTATTGCAGTGCAAAGTGAGCCTTCACAATAAAATTCCTAAAAAGAAATATACACATGCAACAAGGGAACAAAGATTCCTTTTACACTATTGTGGTGACAGAAGTATCTATATTTTCATATGTATGTAAAAAACAAACTGGGTTTCTAAAACATATCAGGCAGTAAAAGGTTAATTTCTTCCTGTTTACAGTCTTTATGCAAAGCTATGCTAACAGCTTCTACACTCACTCGCTACTTTGTTAGGTACACCTGTTCAACAGGCGTGTGATTGGCTGATCAGATATTCAGCCAATCACACGGCAGCAACTCATTGCATTTAGGCAGGGAGTCACTCAAGATGATCCGCTGAAGATCGAACAGAACATCAGAATAAGGAAGAAAGGCGATTTAAGTAAATGTGGTGCTAGACTCCCTGATCTCAGTATTTCACCAACTGCTGATCTCTAGCTGGTTGTGTCAAAGGAGAATGTTCAGAGTTTTTCAGGCTAATAGGAAAGCAGCCACAATCCAAATAACAATTTGTTACCACCAAGGTATGCAAAACAACATCTCTGACGCAGATTGGCCATAGCAGCAGAAGACCACACCGCTGCCACTGTCAGCTAAAAACAAAAAGAAGCTTCAGTTCACATGGGCTCACCCAAATTGGACAACAGAAGAATGGAAAAACATTCTCTAATGTGACGAGTCTCAATTTCTGCTGCAACATTTGGATGATAGGGTCAGAACTTGGTGTAAAGGCCATAAAAGCATGGGTAAAACCTGTTTTTGCATCAACAGTTCAAGCTGATCATAGTGTAATGGTTTTCTTAGCACATCTTAGCACCAACATTTAAATGCAACAGCCTATCAGACTTTTGCTGTCCATCCCTTTATGACCACCTTCATGGCCTTTATACACAAATCTTCTGATGGCTGCTGTCCTTTTATAAAGATAATCTCAGACTGGTTCCTCGAACAGGACAATGAGTTCTCAAATGGTCTTTGCAGTCACAATATCTCAATGCAACAGAGCACCTTGTGGATGTGGTACAATGAGAGATTTGCATCATGGATGTGCAGCTGACAAATCTGCATCAACCGTGTGATGCCATCATGTCAACATGTACCAAAATCTCTGAGGAATGTTTCCAGCACCTTGTACCATGAAAAATTAAGGCAGTTCTAAATGGGGTCCAATCTGGTACTTGCAAGGTATACCTAATAAAATGTCTATTGAGTGCATTTGGTTTATATACACCATGCAGGAAGTCCCTAGCAGTAAGAATATTTCCTAAATGCCTCAGTAGTCATTTAATCCAGTACAGCACTGCTTGCAAACCTTTAAGTTAACACACTAATTAGGTGATATTACTACAAATATTAATGTTAATTTAGCTACCTCCAACTAATCGTAGTAGGATAAGACAAAAATAGCAAGCAAAACGTCCTAGTGTGTCAAGCCTGAATGAACTGGCTGCTCAACAGGATCACACTCACTAAAGTATTAATGGTGTGTTGAGGAACGAGTGAGCGAGTGGCTGCAGTATGACAAGACTGTAAATGAGACTTTTGGACTGTGAGCAGTAAGGGGGGGGAAAGTGTGTAAGTCTGAGTGTTGACAGAGGGAGTGCAGTTGAAGGCTTGTGCATGCCCATGTGGAGGAGGTTGGGGGTTATATTTAGCAAGGTGGCCCATCAAACAGGCTGAGGTTAACCTCTAACTGCTCTTAGTTTGCTGGTGAAAGACATCTCTGTGTGAATGCTCAAAAAAAGAAGAAAATACAAATGATTTAGTTTCTGCCTCACCAAAAAGCAACTTCCAGCAAGACTATCCATTTCTGTTTTTACATATGGATTAATAAATTTTTAAGGAAAAGCAGCACATATTAATGTGCACATCAAACCTGCCGAGATACGTTTCAGGGTATGTATCACTCACCTGTCTTTTGCAAGAGGCACATTTCCATTCTATCCAGAGCCTGAGACACATTTCTCTACTCTTTGGATACAATTTATCTGGCTACTGTGCTTTGCACGATGCACACCACCTGCTTTGACTCCATTTTTTATATTTTATTACTTTTGTGCTTTATATGATTTGAACGAAGTTTTTTTGTTTTTCATATATAACCAGTCACACATAGGTTGTGCCAAAGGATGATGATCTCAGAGACTTCGCATTAAATCAATATTTTTGGACTCACCCATCCAAGTCATGGTTGGACAGGAGCCTAACCCAGCTGTCACCGGGCAAAAGGTGGGCCCAGTCCGGACAGGTCACCAATCTATCCCAGGGTTAATAATTCAATGTGCTTTCTGTAATGTCGTGCCGGCACTCATAACACGGACAGACACGCACACAAAATTTCATCCGCACATGTCTCCACTCTTTGAAATCAACATCAATCCATCGTCATCATCTCAAAATGAGAGAAAAGTGAAGGGTATTTTTGACTGTTGTTTTGACTATAAATTAGAGTCAACTATGGCTTTGCACACACGCACGCTACTCTCCTCCGCTTTTTATTTCATCATGTGTGTTTTGTTGGTGAAAGACTCAGCTGTGTGTGGGGAAGGTTCGGTGAAGGGTGGAGGCGAGACAGATGAGCCGTTTTACACATTTGTACAGGTTGAACAAGCAAGCGGAGGCACAGGCGGAAATATATGTAAAAGTTAAAAAACAAAACAAAACACCATGAACGTGACTTATTGGTTATTGGCAGTCTCGCAGAGGGATCACAGAACTATTGGACTATGGAGAAGATCACCAAAACATATTGTCTGTTTTCATTTCCTTTTGTCTTCAACTAAATGAAAATAAATTACGTTTCTTTATCCATCATTACTGCTGTCAGTTTGCCAGTTGGGCACCATTTGTCTGGCTACTCTGCTTTTAGTTCTTCAGTCGCTGCTGAAAGACAGCAGCCTCTGCAGGGCCTGCAGCTCTGTTAGACTGTGCTATGAGCTAAATGCACATGTCGCTATGCTAATATGCCAACAACACTAAGGTGTTTAAGAGTATAATTCAGGTGAGAAATAAAAAACGCATTTGTCGAGTGTAACACAGCCTGCAAATATCGGGTTGTGAGTATTATTACACTCTTCTGCATTTCAGGCCATTCTCAACAAATCTCTTTGATTCTGTAGTATTTGTTTAACGAGTCAAGATATATGAAGAGGTCACCTTAATTTTAGGCTACGATTTAAAAAGAGAAAACACCAGTTAACTTACTTATAATTCAGTGCTAATTAGAACTGACAGGAATAGAAACAGATATCAACCACACTGGGCTGATTGTTCAGTCTGTCAGAGTCATATGCTTAATCAGTTCCTATTATCTGCCATGTTTTTCTGGCCTGGTCTTTTTGGCAGTCGTGCATTGTAGAGCAATGATGTCAAACTGGTAGCAGACCTGAGAAACAGGCGTGCCTTTTTTCCAAGCCTAACTCTTTGACTCAGAGATGTAAACCTGTCTTAGCGCAGCCTATACACAGAAATCTGATAAGGAATCAGTAACAAAATCAACATGGACAGAGATGTTATTATTCTTTGTGGATGCTTGGTTAAAAGTATTGGACAAAATAAAGTGCTGAGTCACACTACTGCTTGATAAAAAGTCAGGAGGCCCACCAAAGTTATTACAGTTCACCTTGAAGGAGGAACATTATTGTGTAGACAAAATTTATTGACACTGTATTCTGTGGTTGAGCTCAGCCTTGCAGTCATTCTTCCCCTACAAACTGTAAAAGTGTCAAGATTTTACAGCAATCTTTAAATAGTTCATAAAGTATTTCATTGTAGGGCATGGAGGACTTTATAAGGCACCAAGACAGGGCGACACCTGAAACCTGATAAGAGAGAGGGTTGAAAAACAACAATTAAAAAAAAAACCAAACAAACCAGCCAACTTGTTTATAATACAATCTGACTGTTGATTCAATACATGTAGATTTAATATTCCAGTGGCCAATGAAATTAAAGCTTTATCTAAATTTACTTTAAAGTAATTCACCACAGAGGCTCATCTGCCTCCATCTCACCGTATACCTTATATCAGCGGTCCCCAACCCCCGGGCCCCCTGGGTCGTTTGGTACTGGGCCGCGAGAGTTGAGGCTTGGGCGTTTATGGTTTTCAGGGTTTTTAAATCGCAATTTCTTTAATCATTCTTATTAGAGCAGGGCGATATGACCAAGAATATTTATCACGATATACATTTGAAAATTTGCGATAACGATATAATTGACACTAGACAAAATACTTTACAACTCCACAACTTTATTAGTGCATAAAACCCCATCAATGTATTTTCACTTAAACAAGCAGCTGTTTTTTATCTGCATTAAAGTTATATAAAAATTTTACAGTACAAATGCAAATTCCTTGCTGACAGTTTAACCAAAAGGCATTTCCAGTGGAAACTGGCCGACATATCCTCAGCATAACCATGTATAATATCCACAAAGCTTAAAAAGAGGCTATACACACACACACACACACAATACGGTAATATTATGTTGAAGCACAGTACGTATCACTCCGCGGAGCTCCTGCCTAATATAGGCGTAATGCTCCGACAATCCATCAAGCAGTCCGGGTTCGTAGCTTAGCAAAGTCGTACTAAAACATTTGACATGTGCGTATGTAAACAAAGGCACTGCGCATGTGCGTTTTACCCATAGTCTATCGCGATATTTCATTTTCTTATCGTTGCCCAAAATTACACCGGTATTACCGTGAACGGTATGATATAGCCCAGCCCTAATTCTTATCGTTAACTAAGTTTTCCCGGGTCTTTTCCCCCTTATAATGAATAAATCTTGCAACTTATTTACAGCTGGGCTCGTCAGGCACTCTTTTTGGCTGCAGTGGTTGTTATTATATTTACATGCTTCCATCTTCCATTTCTGCTCTGTGAAAGCTCGTACTTTTCCACTCTCCTTTTTCTCCCTCCCTCGCTCACAGACACATAACGGGTATGGCGGTCCATTCTCCCTGCAGCACGGACTACACTGCCCATGAGACTACATTTTCCACCAGCATGGAAACCAAAAATAGAGAGGGCATAGCCTTGTGAGACAGGAAAATGTTGCCGTGTAATCCATTCATTTCAAAAAGTAACTGTATTTTGAATACCACCTTTTTAAACGGTAACTGTAACAGAATACAGTTACTCATATTTTGTATTTTAAACAGGAAACGGCGGTACATGTACTCCGTTACTCCCCAACACTGCTCACTACCTTTCCCTTCTATCACAAATCAAGGTAAAGCTTAAAAACACGCTCGAAATGAAAACAAACCCAAACACAAATTATTTTGACCTTGCTTGAGCGCTATCATCAAGTCTTCATACACCTGAATGAGAGAAGTGAACGAGTACCTGAATTTGAAACACGAGTCGATTTTACCACATGTCTTCTGAAGATATCAAAAGCGCTGATATAAAACCTCAGAAGCTGAGGTAGAGGGGCCATCCCCAGCGAGTGAGTCATGATGAGACATGGTGTAATTTAACAGTCCATCCTTAAACCAGCAGCTCAGAGGGACAAACAACCACTCTTCAGCTTGTTGATATGAATAATCCCATAATTGAAACAATCTGGTTGAAATTGCAGAGGGGGTCTACGGTTGAGAAGCCAATAACAGAGTCAACGGGAATCAAAAACACTTATTCTTGAAAAGTACAGTTATTGTCATGGGGAAGGCTGCAATGCACATAAACAGTCATTTAAGCAGGGTGGAGGTTACACGTGTGGAAGGACACATTTAGAGATAAACATTTGCAGTTATGTTTCTGGTTAAAGAAGGTGTGTGTGTGTGTACGTGTATGCGTGCACATGTGTGACCTTTACATAGGCCCTCTAATTATCTGCTGCACAGTTTGAAGTGAGCGAGCGCACTGTTGGAACTGAATTTACAAAACAAGACTTCAATCTAACGCTGACCAACGGGGTAGATTTCATATGCAAACTGAATGAAAATGCAAAGCGGAGGCCAACAGCTTGTGCTCTGTGTGACGATGCAAAACTGCATGGACAGACTACCCCTGAAGGCAACGATCAGCGCACCAACCGAATTGTGAGCCTAACAAACCTGCTTCTGACTGAGCGTAAGAAGGGAAGCGTATCAGCTTCTGTTCGTCATTGATCATTTAAAAGTGCTCCAATGTGAAAAGATCTTTGAGAGAACAGTGGGGAAAAATAAGCCCTTAGCTGACAGCAGGTTTATGACAATGACTTGATCTGTGGCTATAAACAAAAACACTGACACTGCAGTAAAGTGTGCAAGGCCACAACACCTGCTCAGTGTGCATACTGTGAGTTTCCCTTATGCCTCTCAAAGCACCTGAAATCAATGTTTTTTACATTTACAATAGATCACGACTTAAAGGCAAAGGCTTTGTTCTCATCAGCTCATCAAGCGCTCACAGCAAGAATTAGAAATGCTAAGCATTTAAGAAAAATTCTGGTTCCACAAAGTGACACAATGACTGCTTTTGTTATGACAGTGTTGCATTTCGCAAGTTTTTAGAAAAAAACAAAGCATTAAAACACAAAAAAGAACAGTAAATGCACTGAGGACTAAAAGCTAGTGGAGAAGATAATGTGGAAATGACACACTGTCTATTACCAGAGGAAGAACAAGAGCAAAGACTTCAAAGGGGAATCCCCCTGCAAAAGAAATAGGGCAGTAGAACCACAACGGTCAAATATGTGGAAAATCTGATGGTTGTACATGAAATGAGAAAAGTTTTGGGTCACAGGACCTTCATGAACTCCCCTGCTGTGGGTAAATCAACAAGCAAGAAGTGGAGTGCAGAAATAATTAGATGCAAGGAAGGAAATACATTTTCTGTCAGACACAGGGAAGGGAAAGATTGCATAAGTGAGCTATTGTTTTTCAGTACAGTCTGCAATGCAGATCACATTCAACTAGAGACAAAAGCTAACTGTGTTTACCAATATTTACTGTAGTACCAAAAGAGGTCAACTTGCAGTCATTGCATTTTAGCAAAAAAAGCCCAAAAACTTTTATACGTTAAAAGAAAAAAAAAAATACTAGGGTGAGCTGGAGCAACACACAAGAAATTTGAATGATTATGTTTCTGCAACTGAAGGAAAGAAAGAAAATAAGCAGAGCGAACCGTGACTCAAAATGGCATCAGGAGAAGACATGAATGCAGAGAGGGAAAAGGAGAAAGGAAATCACACTGGAACAACAGAAAGACAGTTTAGAAAAGGAAGTTTAAACTGTAACAAGCCACGAGCCAGACAAACACTAATACGCACTCGCGCACACACTAACACACACCGTGGCACATGCACGCAACTTTCAAAGGTCTGGTCAGGCTCCAGATGTTCCCTGAGAGCTCTGCAGCTCAACATCGGGTCCATTTAGCTGCTATTCTAGACCCATTTATTATGCTAAAGATGTTCTGATTTAGATTCACGTCTGAGCACTTCCTGGGCAAACGTCATCTGCCAGCAGAGCTCATTTGATATGATCAAAAGCACCATTACAGCTGTTAAAGGAGGCTATTGGTAAGATATATTTTCTTGCCGTTTTAAAGGTGAAGAAAAAAAACTGTCATACATCTTCTCATGAGCCTGCATGGGCAGCGACTTCTTGAGGGCTCATTTCAGAAAGGAAATTACAGAATCCATCTGTAGATGAAGATCATGCGGCATGATAAAAAGCCCCAAAGTGTCTAGTGTTCTGTCAATGGCTGCAAAAGAATGGCCTCATCTTGGAAAGCCACAGGGCCGCCAAGTCCTTAAAGTACTCAGAAGAAGATAATTTCATCATCTGTAATTTCTAATTGATCGTGAGATATGATTAAACACGGCTACTAAAAATACTGTTTCCACTGCTGTTCAGCATTAACGTGCAAACCTCAGCTCTGAAGTCTGTAAATCACTGAAACCACTTAAGTGGACAAAGCAGCTGGTGAATTATTCTGTAACCTTAATGAAGTGATTAAATTTAAAGAAACTGAAGTAGAAATTGGACACACCCCTGTCTCGAGGATGTGTGGCTCTAACAAGAAAACATTTACAGGCATTTTTCCACTAATTTCAAATATTAAATAGACTTGATGATTAATAGGGGTCGGAATCAGAGAGTAACTCATAATACAACACTATCACAATGTGTTATCCATCCAAGTGGCTACCACAGACTAAAGTCTAACCAACTTGAACAGCCTTTGCCGTTTGTGGACACAGGTCTTTACCCCTTGGAAGCCTACTTGGAGTAACCTTTGAAGCTTGCACCAGAAGTTTGCACCAGAAGTTAGCGAGGGTGGTCTCTGCCCATGCAGCTACCCTTGGAAATACATGGAAACTGTTCTTATGGCCATCGTACGACATTTCATATATATATACTCAGATGTCAAACCTCGTCATTAAGGGTACAGGCGAGGTCGTCAGATATTGCTTTTATGAGTGGAAGAGGTAAATTTCAGCCTCTGACCTCTGACATCAGTGAACATCACCGATATGGCTGTACCGATAGTAGTCTGACATGAACCAAACAAATTAGGCTCAATCGACTGAAAATAAAGACATGCGAAGACCACACTTCTACATTTACGGTCAAGCTTTGCATGAACAGCACATGATGCTGTAATACTACGAAGCATTAAACCAATATGTCCTTCCCACGGTTGACATCTTTTGGGATTGATTTGACATCCCAGCAGTGAATAAGTGCACACAGCAGAGATATTTCTTCAGTTTTTGTTTTGTTGTGGACAACAGAGACCAGACTAGACATCTGGCCCCAGATTAGACCAGTGTGTTTAAGACAGACTTAAGACTCCGGTGGCCTGGAACACTGAAGGGTTCCAGACTCAACCAATTAAGGCTGCTAAACTTTAACTCCGTGCATACTTCACTTACTGCATGAACCCATGAACTGCAAACAGTGTACATGAACATGTAAAGTCTATAAAGGAGAGGGAGAGCGAGAGAGAGCTAAACTCCAAGGACATCAATCTGATAAGTCTTCAAAACTAGAAGCGTCAAGTATTCATTTTATTAGGTTTCCATCAATAAAAGCTCAACAAGAAACTAATTTGCAATTTACCTGAGTGTGAGAAACAGTTAGATAAACTCATACTGCTAGAAAGGTCGTTGCACGTCTAAATTATGAGCAGGAAAGAGTGGAGGAGTGCATGAAAAAAAGAACTGCTGTAAATTGTACTGTCTGGAGATTTACAAGAGGTAATATCCATCATCTGAGTGTATACTGAGTTGTCCCAAGATCCTTTATCAGGTGCATAACTTCAGATCAGAGTGTACTGTCCTGTCTGACTGAAATATTCCTGCCTCCAGCTGGGATAATTGCTCAGGTCACTTGCCAAATCCAGCCATTGACTTTGATGACTGGAGGAAAACATGACACAAAGAACTGCTGCCTGACGATCAAAGCCATGAGAGCTCCTCTCTTCCCCTTCCTTTGTGACTTCTTAAAGACAAACTCACAGTGAATCACACAAATAAGCATGCTGATCACTCTGAGGTGGTGACTTATCCAACATTATCCAGCTGCAGACTGAGCAGCCGCTCGAATATTAAGATGGTGATCAGTCAGTAGCTGACTTCATGAATTTTTACTTACTCAGGCGTAATCTGAGACCAAGCCAGCTCCTTGGTGGCGATTTGTGCAGAACTGAATTCATGGTCCACTTGTTTGGCACCATCTAAACATACAATCCTTCTCGAAATCCTCTCCCGCACCAACTCCAGCTCCTCGCAGGTCCGTCTGTCGGTGTGGAAGGCTCAGCGCTGATCAGCCAGAAAAATGTTTAATTAGCACATTTTCATTTTCCTCTCATTCCCACGGTCGACCTCCTCTAAAACGCAGTGCGCTCACACTGGAGGATCTGCTCGGCGGCGAGCACAATGCTGTTCATATCACGGCGAATGCGCGGAAAAGAGTGGCAAAAAGCATCCCTCGGTGCACACGAACTAAAGTTAACGCTGGTCTAACGACTAGTGAAGCACAGCTGCAGGTTGGACTGTGCTCTAAATGACCTGTTGCTGTGTGCACGCGTGAAAGGAAAAAAAAAAAAAAATCCTCCCAGCGTTCACCGAGCAACGTCTGTTGGTGAAGCTCGATCGGTGCAGGAGTGGGATTACGAGGAAAAACCGTCCCCTGGTCTTTAAAGCTGCAGCTCAGTGGATGGATTTTCTTCTTAACGAAACTTTACACAACGCTCGGGTGAAGTTGGATTGTCCGCAGTCTCCTCCGGCCGCCTTCTCTGTTCAGACACCGGTTCTCGTCCATTCATTCATGGAACCTGGATCCACAAAGACCCAGTGCAGTTTCTCTCTCTCTCAAGTGGCGCAACGCCACCGCTGCTGCTGGAGGCGCCAGAGACACACATGCAGTCAACAGCAGCACAGAGCAGAGGTTCATTCACGCTTTCAGTAAACTTGTCACATGTAAACAGTGAACACGAAACAGCATCAGGTGTTGGCTCCACCTTGAAAACGGCAGGTGACGAGAAAGGAGAGCGGAAATCCCTGGGACATCCCAACCCAACAAAGGCTACACCTTTCTATAGTGGGCCCTCCAGTTAATGTTGTGCCTGCGAAACCTTCTGTTTTTTATCAGAGGCGTTTCCAGTTTTGGGTGTTTTTTTTTAATAGGGGTGCGCCTAAAACAAAGCAGCACTGGGTGGTGGGGCAAAGGAAATGAAGTAAAGTCGGTGTAGACAACACTAGGCAAGGTTTTCTGACTCATACGCAGCCTTGTGTCCTTATACAGATGGTATTAATTTAAAAAAAAAAAGGTGGTGCATAAGACCTCAGACAACTTTATGTATTAAAACCGTTTTACAAAACTATAAAACAAGTAGCCTATTAAATAAAAGCCACAGTAATAGTTTAGCATTAAAATGTACTCAAATAAGCTAAAGTAACTGAGGTAAAAGTAATTGTTTTGGAGCACATGTACGTTACATCACTATTGGTTTATTAATGTGTATAGCGAATTAATGTTGCAACTAGAAACTATTTTATTTACTTATATACTTAAATGTAGCTTTATTTATATTAAGCCAGCATCAGTAGTACCAGAGCTTTAAAATACATGATGTGAACTACAAAGTACATTATTTCCAATAAGAATGCTGTGGAATAGAAGCGGAAGGTAATAGAGAACTGCTTAATGTACAAGTACATTAAAACAGTACTTCTGTAAAGTATTACATCACATTTTGCTCACTGGTTCTATCTATGCTCTCTTCCAATGGCAGTGGGCGTTGCAGGATTAACTGTCCTTGCCTCACTGTACTCTCATGCAGTAACAGTGGTGGTGAGTTGGGGCACCAGGTCAGTTAGCGTTAATTTTAGTGCTCCCTGGGACATAAACACTGCTTCTATGGAATCACCAGTTAAATAGATGATAGAGAAACTTTTAAAAAGTCTGCTGATTGCAGCAGTGAATATTTTTCTATTAATATCAATACAGATATCGAGTGACATGATGAAGACTATTAAATGTACCAAAACTAAGTAGACATCAAGTATTCATGCTAGCTACTGTGAAAATCAATGTAATCAAACAGTCTAAAGAATCTGTAATTGCATGCATGTTTACATTGAATGTGAACAACACTGTCTCTACATTGTTGTTGTTGTTGCAGGAAGAAGATGAACATCACATAAAGAGTGAGGCACGGATTTTTTTGTGAGGAAAAATACAGCAACGAAAACAGGATTTGTGCACAGCTTTGCCTTTTGGCAGGTGTCCTCGATACTTTTCTGGTTGATGTTCCAAGTTTTAACCAGATCAAGAACCTCACCAACTCTGCCAAACCCACCATAGGAACCAAAAAAAAACCAGCTCACATGTCCCATTAAAACAAAAACTAAAATTTTTATACTTAACTGGACTGCCAAATGTTTTCCCTTTAAAAGTAATGAGGTGGTGTGCAAAATGTAGACAATATCGGGAAAATATGACAATTTCAATTACTCAAAGGTCAGGCTGATGTAATAATAGCCTGTGATACGTTTCTATTTGATTTTTGATTGAAATTGAAATTTTGGAGGATTTAGTTTTTGGGGGACGGGGCACCAAAGAGGAAAGACATCAGTAGTGATCTTATAGAAACGTTGCTGCCATCAAACCTGAGACGAGTTATAAACTCATTTCCAAATAATTTTTAGCTCATCATTATTCACAAGTGATAAATATTCAAGACAGTTGACAATCACAGCAAACTCACCACAGTGTCAGAACATACAATGCTCGGAGAAACTGTATAAATCCCAAGCGCTACATCTCAGACTCTTTGGGCCTTTATCAGCATGTTAAATGTTAATGTTCATGACAACAGAATTAGAAAAAGACTGAATGAGTATGGCTAGTTCGGGAGGGTTACCAAAACAAGCCATACTGCCATGTTCTTTAAAGAGAATATGGCAGGACAGCTTAAGTTTGAAAAATTACATCTGAACAAACCACAAGATTCTGGAGCAGCGTCCTCACTTTGGACATATTTGACCAAAGTGGAGATGTTTGGACACAATGCACTGCACCAACCAAACACAGCACATTTGCACCTCATAACAACTGTCAAGCTCGATGGTGGCCTGATGATTTGGGCTTGTTTTGCAGCCACATGACATGGGCACCTTGCAGTCACTTTGAGTCAACCATGAGCTCGTCTGTGTACCAAAGTATTCTAGAGTTAAATATGAGACCATCTGCTTGCCAGCTAAAGCTTGGCCAAAATTGGTAATGCAAGAGGATAACGATCCCAAGCATAGCAGCAAAACTACATCTGAAAAAGAAAAAGTCAAGGTGTAGCAATGGCAAAGTCAAAGTTCAACATGATTAAGATACTGTGGTGGGACCTTAAGAGAGCTGTTCATAAACAAATACCCGCAAACCTCAGGGAACTGAGGCAACATTGTAAAGACTGGGCCAAAATTTCTCCACAATGCTGTGAGAGAGGGATAAAGTCATACAGAAAACAAATACTTCAATTACTGCTAATGAATCATGGGTACACTTAGTTTTTTCACACACCAGTTCTGCATTTTGGCTTTTGCAAATAAAAAAAATGGCATAATTATTAACATATTTAAACTTTTGATAGAACAAGTTGATTTTTATTACGTCCTGATATGCAAAACCTTAGAACTGAAAAAGGGGATTGCATCTATGTTATCTTAAATCACATTTCTGGTTTATTTGTTTTTTGAGATGAGTGGCATGTGCACTACTGATGAGACTTTTCATGCATTTAAATGTACTCTGAACTGAAATATATCCCACCAGTTTCATGTAGACTGCCTAGTGGCACATCTACAGTGGGCTCTGGGTTGCATGAGGTCTAGAGGAAAACATCTGACGTGACAAAGCCGAAACAATGACTCTGCCAAAATGTAGCTGTGCTGCGTTTGTGCGCTCCCACCCTCAAATAAAGAGGCGGGCAACAGTGAACAAAGACGAGCGAGGGGGCAGAAAGGGGATGTTAAAACAGCCCACTTAACAAATGAGCAATTCTCCACTGCGTGACCGGTTGTTTACGGCCGAGTCCTTACAGTCCTTCCACCGAGATAAGATAAAGGTCAGCCTTCGTGCAGCAGCATCTCGGTCCAGCGATCTTCTTCCTTAATCTTAATTTGCATCGTAAATTCATTACGAAACATTATAGTTTAACAGAATTACAATCTTATTACAGGCTAGAGTTCTGCTGTTCAAAACAAAGTGGCTGCTGCCCCCTTGAGGGGAAAAAGCCAAACATCTAGAAACAACAAGCTCTTTATTTTCATCCCACACAGGTCAACATAAGGAACTGTAAACAAAACCTCTTGAATGGCCTTAAGTAACAAATGCAAAAGAGGGCAATAAAAATGGAGACACTTCTGTAAAGGCTTTGATTGGTGTACAAACAACACGGGCATTGTCCTTGTTGGGTTTTCTTTGCAACTTCAACTGAGCTCACGTGAAAGACGTCTTCATAACTGCATCCTGTCCTCTTCTTTATTTTTTTGTTGAATGGAAGGGAAAACAACACGGAAAGCGCCGGCGGTGGATACTTTATAACAAAACAGCTGCCAACATGGAAAACTACTTGTCTGGATCAGGCAAAATACTGCACACAGTGATAAATTAAATTGCTATTAAACCATTTGAACTCTACATGGATATATGATTATGATATTTAAATATCAAAGCAGCTGTAACAACCACCATTCACAATGCTCTAAATAGCTGGTGAAGGTAAGAACCACATAGTCTGGAAACAAACTTGCTTCAAGTTTATTATCTGGCAGGCATTTAAGATTTGGAATGTCATCCACAAAAAACAAAAAAAAAAGAAGAAAAAGAACCATCAAACGAAAGCTTTGACTATAACGTGTCGTGTTATTTTACTGTCCATGTGAGAGAAAACACCTAAGCGCCTTCACAGCATCAAACAAACATACAGTTTCAGGTTCCAAGATATGGCAAGGGCTCTCAAAAAAAGAACTCCAGTAAGGTCAGAGTATGAACCTTAAAACAAAAGTAAGAAGTGTCCCACCTCAACCTCAGTTCTGTACATTCAAAGGCCAGCGCTGACTGATGGGGAAATGTAAAGGGCAATAAAATGCTGCAGAAATGTCACTGCATCTCCACTTGACTGGGCCTCATCATTCCCTTGAAGACTCGCAGCTTTCCTGCTCCAGTGAGATCAAAACTGTAGTCTGTAGTAACATAGGGCATCTCCCCATCAATGCCCGGCTGAAATAGAAACAAAGACACTACACGTCACAATAGAACAGTAATGTCATCTTTAGATATAGTTATACACAACTGAGAACTTTGGAACTCTGAATGTAAATAAATGTAAATAAAAACAGAATGCAACTGATTTTATTCACAACAAATCAAAGACAAACATATCAAATGTTTAAACTGATACATTTTACTATTTGATGAAAAACTGTTTTTTAAATCTGATTTTTAAATTTATTGGCAGCAACAGATCTCAAAAGAAACTGGGACGGATGAACAAAAGTTTGGAAAAGTAAGTAACACTAAAAAGAAACAGCTGCAGCAAAACTGTAAAGACGTAAAACATCTCATCATCTACATGCCTGTGATAGTCGGACCCTCAGGAAGCAGTGCATTAAATAAAAAAGGAAGACATAATTCTGTCAAGGAAATCACTACGTGGGCTTGGACACTTCTAGGAATCACTGTATGTGAACACAGTTCACTGTGCCATCCAGGTTAAAGCTCCATTATGCAAAGAAGAAGCCATATGTGGACGTGATCGATCAATGTCACCATCTTCTCTCATTTAAAATGGACTAATGGAAAAGTGCGTCAGATGAACCAAATTTTGGCTTTTTTGGAGGGGGGAAAACATGAATGCCAAGTCCTCAGGTACCACCTGGGTTGTTATTAGTGCTCCCTTAAAGAGCCTTCATCTCTAATGCTATAGAGGTGCACTTGTGCCTAGAGATGAAACAGCCTGCACATCTGGAAAGGCAACACCAGTGCTGCAAGGTCCATACAGGTTTTAGAGCAACACATGAGCCCTTTCAGATGGTATCATTTTAAGGTGGGGGGGCCTGCATGTTCCAACAACACAATGCTTATTAACTGCATCTATTATAACAACATGCTTTAAAGTAGAACAGTCTGAAGTGACTTTTCAGCAACTGAAAACATTTTTGATAACATGAAAACAAAATGAAAAACATGAAAAAGGATCTAACCTGTGTTGTGAAGATACAGGAAGGCATTGAAATTGCTCCCAAGAGGAGACAGTTGACTTTACGAAGAACTGACGGATCTACAGGTGTCAGCAGGAAGTACAGACCCCGTGCCATGTCAATACCTCGGAGGAGCCCTGGAAGACAGTATCAAGTAAATATAACGACATATAACGACTCTTTAATTCTCAAATTGTCAAATGGATTTGGGTGCCCTGGTCTATTACATCTAATAAATGTGTTTCTTTATTCCCGATCTTAAGAATTGAATCTGGTGCTGAAACTTCAGTTTATGGAATAAAGTCTTCACTACATAATCTACAAAACATTTTCAGCTCTTCACAAATATTTTTATTTCCTTCCTTCCTAGACTTTTTGGATCCCCCCCCGATTAGATATAAACGTATTTTTCTGACCAGTTACTACAGTTAAAGAAAGAAAGCTTCAATAAACTGAAAAACCAGTTTATTGTGGCAGTAACAATAACTTGAGCTTTTTAAAAAAAAAAAGATATCAGCAACATACATTTTTAACTTGATAAAAATGTTTCAGTCAATGAAGAAGTAAAGCCAAAGTCAACACAATAACTCAGAAAGGACACTTACCAAATCCCACACATGGGCAGATGGGTGCCTGGGAAAGAAAGACTGGACCTCCCTTGCTTGCTACTTTTTCTGCCAGGCAGCAGAGTCCTACCAGACTACCACTGGAAGCATGAAACATGTGCGAGGGCACCACGTCGCAGTGGGTAACACCTAACGCAATCGCTGTGTGTGGAACCTGTGGGTTTAGCAAGAAAATTGTTAGGTGGTTGCTTAATAAATATAAAAACATCTTTAAAAACAACAGTTTGCAGTTTAAGGAGGTTTAAACCAAAACTGGAGCATAGACAGCCATTTCTCCCTGATTTAAATGTCATGAATTGTATTCATATATGTATAGACTGTGATCAGAGAGTCATGTGCTTCTTGTGTACCTGGTATGGTGTGAGGCTGTGCAGAGGTCTGACTGGTCCAGGGTCCGGACACTGCAGCTGACTCAGATAGGCCAGGAGAGACAGATTTCTCTGCTCATCACTACGCTGGTGTTTCCTGTCAAATGCAGCGATATGAGATGTAGCCAAGAGTCTGGAATAATGTTTTTACACCAGTATATTAATAATGGTGGTGCAGTGGTGTACTTACGCTGTTCCTTGACTCCCAACTCCTTGAAACTCTGCTTGTATACTAATGTGACTGTAGATTCTTGGGGGGCTGTGGCTTTCTGTAAACTCATCCAGAGCGGTCTGGGCGGGTGGGTGAGTCTGAAAGCCATCTGCCGTTCTCAGAAAGTCTGGAGTGAGGGCGGGGCACTGATTGACACCACTGTGACTGAGCTGGACAACATGGGAAACTGGGAAGAAGCGGATCATGTCAACCAGCAGGTTGAATCCAAATCCTGTGAACAGACACACATTTAGAAATTTTTTTTATTATTAGTGTATTTAAATTCTCCTACATTGTTTCACTGATGTCACAGAAGGCAGCTCACACTGACCTTTGACCCAGCCCATGGTGTTGATAATAATCGGAGCCTCTCTGGTCTGGGATCTTCTGCACCATAAGGATTTAAGAGATTCCATATATCGATCCAGGTCTGAGTTGCATGATGACTGACCGTAGTAGATCATGTGGTCTGGAGTCTGCTGATGTGTGAAAGGAGGACCTGCAAAGCAGATCATTATACGTCTTTTAACCCACTCTTACTAATCAAGTAGGAGTCAGAAATGAAGAAAACACTATAGAGGCTGGTTCTGCTGGAGGTTTCTTCCTGTTAAAAGGGAGTTTTCCTTCCCATTGTCGCCAAAGTGCTTGCTCATAGGGGATCATATGATTGTTGGGTTTTTCGCTGTATGTATTATTGTAGGGTCTACCTTACAATATAAAGCGCCTTGAGGCGACTGTTTATTTGGCACTATGTAAATAAAACTGAATTGAACTGAACTATAGAGGCATAATTCTACATAAAACCCACCATAAAATAACAATTTTGACATCACATTTTGAATCACACATGATTCTCACATGTTACATAGGTTTAAAAGAAGCTGAAAGGCTAACACTTTTACTCCTAGACACAGGTGGACTGGCTGTGTCAGTTTCCAATCTTTAATCTAAGGTAAGCAAGGAATGGCTCTTCCAACACATTGTTGTTAATAATTTAGCCCCAGTTGTAAAGATGTAAAGATTTTGAACATATAATGAGGATTGAAACATACCTAAAAGGGGTTCTCTGACAGTGAGGAGAGACAGGCAACCAGCAGGGGTGAATTCTGTTTGACCGAGGTCACCTTCCAAATAGTCGACACTAGCAGTGCTGAAGGAAAACAAAACATATCGTTATTCTCCACTTTAAATGACCCACAGAGATGTTTGTAGGCTGTAAAGACCCTTGTGTAAATGTGAACCAAAGCAAACTAAACATTACAATAAAGAGAGAGGACCAGAGCAGGACCAATGACATAGTGAACAGGACATTATAAAAACTGTAGTTAGTGAGAAACTTACTAATTCAGCAAGGTGTTAATGAGCACGCGAATAAATGTTGACTTTCCAACATTCTTGGTCCCGCACACCAGGATAACAGGACAGCCATCTATGTCTCCTGTCAATGAAAAACATGTCAGGTTTTCATGAAAGCAACCAAAGTGAGCATTTTGTTTTGGTATGTTCTTATCACATAAACGTCTGTGGTTCGATTCAGTTACAGAACAATTCTGCAGGACTCCTACTAAGAGTGAAGAGCAAAACTTACACTGACTATTATATTCTGTTTTTCTGCTGATCACTGTTAAACCAACACAATAACTGTGACTGGTAATTCTCAGCAACTGACCAACTTACTGTTAAAGCCCTCAGAGTGTGAAACACTTTCTACTGAAGTCAGTTAAGTTACATTTGGTATCTGTTAAGTTCTTATATAAACTCTTTTAGGAACACTGATAACTAAACCTCCTTGTTTGAACTAGTAAATGTAGCGGTTCTTACAGAGTGCTTTTCTATCCTGAGCACTAAAAGCGCTTTGCACAACTTCACCCAGTCGCACACGCACTTTCTTCTACACTGTTTCCTATCGAACATTCACACACATAAATGATTATGATACAATGAACTTTATTCAGTACTGTTCTGTGTGTGTGTAAGGGTTACAAAATAAATAAATTTAGCCTTGTAGCATAAAAGTGACTCCTGTATAATTTGGCACATCTAAAAGTGGGTTACCTTTGCACACACTGACTAATGTGTTGAGAGCATGTCTGTAGCTCTTCGACATTTTCAGCCCTTCAATGTAGCTGTCGAGAGGAATCATATCCAAACCGTTGAGTGGAGTGTCAAGAACAGCTGACATGAGTTCAGTCTACAAACAAGCAGGAGAAGCTTTTCAGATTCTGCATGTAAATTATGTTGAAATTTGTCTGCTTTGCTGACTAAATCTAAGTGTGAACATATCTGCCACCTTACCATCGGGAGGTTGAACAATTCGCTGAGATCTGGAAAGCTGGAAAGAAACCGTGTCATAGGCGTCTCGATGGGCTCCAGCAGGATGATGGATGAATTTGTCGTTATGCTTTTTAACAGCTTCTTTCGTGATGCTGTTAAAAATGCATATTCACAGCAATTAAAAGTCAGAAAAACACGTTCTAATACTATATATTCAGCATTTAACTGATAGAGCTATATCAGTGTCTGTGTTTTATGATACATATGCCTTTATTAAAACTTCCTTTCACAGAAAATAACGCAGAAAAAGATGCTCAGATTAAATCAGAATCATCACAGTTTCTGTTTAAAATCATATGTGTACATGTCACAATTGTTACAATTTATTTACAGTTTAGTCGCCATGTTTTTATACACCACTTTGCATTTAATCATTAGTTATTATTAATCTATGGCTCTCTCCCATAGCATGTCTTTTATACAGTCTTCTTCCCCTATTAACCAACCGGTCATGGCAGATGGCTGCCCCTCGCTGAGCCTGATTCTGCTTGTTTCTTCTTCTTAAAGAGGAGTTTTCTTTTCCACTGTCACCAAGTGCTTGCTCATAGGGAGGGTTATCTGCTTGTTAAGGATTTCTCTCTTTTATTGTAGGGGCTTTACCTTGCAATATAAAGGGCCTTGAGGTGACTGTTGTTGTGTTATGGGGTTATATAACGTTATAGCTGCACAAACTACAGTTTTACTGTTTTCACACATCTTCATCACTAGTTTGTCTCATATTTATGACTCAAACAATAAGCACTCAAGAGTAAACATCCTCTTTCAGTGTGAGTGTGCACAGAAACTGAAGCAGAAAGCCTGGGCTAATGGAGAAAGTTGATGACCACTTTTTTAGAAATGCTTCACAAGACATCCTTTAGTTAATTTTCTATTGTTTACATTTCACTTAAGACAGTCTGCGAACATGCATTGCAGTGCAACAGGTGGGGTAAAGAAATTATAATTATTATCATATAATTATTAGCTTAAAAAATCCAGACTTTGCAAAGAGAAATAAGGTCCAGCTAAGTAGAATTCACAGTATTTTTGCCTATATAATATGAACTCTAACCAATCAGACTTCCTAGTGCTATATTTTAACTTCAAACATAAAAGAAAAAGTGTGCTGCTCACCTTGTGGAAGATAATTTTGGAGGATGTGTGATGCCTCGTTTCTACTTTCCAACGCTCTGATGCTTTCTAATCCTCTTATACTCAGTGGACAATGTGATGCTGGGGAGAAAAGCGAATATGACTGCTGACCCTCTTCGATGGTAAATCCCATAACTTCTACACGACCATAAAGACAGGTCAGAAGGCACTTCCCGCGGAAACACAGCGTCTGCAGGTAAGACATGTTTAATCACAGAAATTAAATGACATCAGATTAAACATCTACATGTCCAACTAAAAATCAACTGACGCATACCTGATCCTTCTGCATGACAAGTACTGTGCGGTTCTCTCGATCGTCTCTCTGCGCACAGTGATGCAGAGCCTCTCCCTCCAATCTACCTCTCCGGACATCCTCAGTGTTATCTGAGGTCTCCATACCATTCCCATGCACTGACTGGGAATACTCCTTCCAGTCCTGTGAGTCATCTGAGTCATTGTCCATGGTAAACACTGAGCTTCCATTAGCCTGAGCATGTGTCTTCTTAATTCCAGACTCAGAAGAGCTATTCTTGTGGTTAGAGACAGACTTCACTTTATTTTTCAGCCTCTTGACAGATGTTTTTTTCCTTACAGACTCCTGGTGCTCCTTCACCATGCTGATCACCACAGGGCTGGAGTTTACATTAGAGAAACTGACGGGAGGTCTGCACCGTTTTCCCTTCGCATCTTTCCACTTGTGAGATTTATGTTTTACCTCTGTGTGTTTGTTCACTTTCATGATTGTCAGCAGTCAATTAGGTAAAAGAAAAATGAAAAGGTGAACCTGCAAAGAAAAGGATGCACTTCATCAACTTAAGAATAAAGAATGGAAACAAAGCATTTACACTCAAGCAATTATTAGTTTAGTTCTGTGGAACCCATCTAGTTTACTTAAAGAGCAACTTTATTTCATGGCATTTAACCTTTGCACAGAGATTTTTATTGTAATAATATGATAATTATTATAATAATCTTCAGTTATTTTTAATAAGTGTTCATCTATCCCGATGCCTGGTTATTTGTGCATTGAAACTGTTGCAGTCAAGTTCCCTCTATGGTGTTAAACATCAGTATTAGCTTCCATCACAGGTAGCAGACAGTTTATGCTTAAGCTGACTTGTCTGCTTATATCTTATTGAGTTCAGTTAAATCCACAAAGAGCAGCAAATGTCAGAGGAGCAGTGGTGCAGGTCAGCTGATCACAACACACGCAGAGGAGCTGGTGAGTGAAAGGAGAATGGTGGCTAAGCTGCCATCCCTGCTGGACAACATCTCCCACGCCATGCAGGAGACTCACAGCACTGAGCAGCTCCTTCAGTGGTAGGCTGCGGCTCCCACATGATAAAGGTTATCTTATCTTAAACAAATCTACTCAAGCTCACAACACATGTTTTTGCATTTGTTATTCCTAAGGGACATTTTTTCCCCAATGTTGTAGGCGATATTAGGGTTTGTTTGTTTGTTTGTTTGTTTTTTTTTACATTTAATCTAACTTGAGTATTTTTCACCTCTTGGAGTCACTTTATAAGACTCTTAGAGTCTTTATAAGACAGTAAGACTGTTTTTATTATGTTTATTTTAATTTTAAAATGACAAGGCATAGAAATTTACATCAACACTCCATCATTTAAGATTAAGTCATGCAGGCTCAGTTTCATATGCAGGTTTACAGCATTTATTCCATAGACCAGAAAAATCATACTAAACAAACATTGAAGGCCACTTACAAAAACCCACATGCAGGCTCAAAAAGCCCATGAACACAGCTGCACTACTTCAGATTACTCTTTGTTTACGTTATTCTTTTAAAATTGTGTTTACAGTTTCAGCTGCTGTAACACAGGAACTACTCCACGTTTGTGATGAATACAGTACATCTTCTCTTAGATTAAATAATCCTGTTTATAGTCTTGTTTTAACATATCCGTTAGCCAGAGCTAGCTTTCTTTTCCAGCCACAGCTCAATATAAATGAAAACTAAAGCCAAATATGTCGGTTTTCCACAATCTCTCAAAATGTGAACAGAGCAATGAATAAAATCACCTTCACGCAGTATGACAAGAATGCAACCTCAATTTTAAACTTGGGTTGAAGTTATCAAGACCAACTTCACCTAACACCGCCTCAAAAACTAGCATTAGCTGCTAGCTAACGTTGTTGCTTCCCGAGAAAACACTGCTTTAAAACAGATGGCACAAAGCTGTAGTTATAATCCCTGTGCCTTGGCTGCGAACATGCACAAGTAATGTTTATAATTATCTTAAGAGACACTAAAGAGCTGGTCACTTGTTATTGCAACGGTGCTAACAGGCTAATACTTACACGTGTGAGCCGCAGATAGACGCTGAGTCCGGATGGTCAACTATGACTTTACCCGAAGTGTTATTATCTGCTAAAAGAAGCGTCTAACAACTTAATTAACTTTTTTAGTTTTCCCCCCCAATACGTCGATAATATTACATACAAATGGAGCTACGAGTAAGAATATGGTTAGTCTCAGATTGTGATTAATCTAATCGTTAATATTTTAACATTGTACGATATAAAACATTCCCGGAGTGCGGTCGCATAAACAGCGTCACATCCTGTTTCACTTCGCACTTTTTAGGGGCCTACAAGAAACGAAAACAAGGTGCACGAAGCTAGGTTTTTTCTGTTTTATCACTCTGGCTCATGTGACGCCCGGATCGTGTGCAGGTTACAGAGAGGCCCGTCGTGTTTAATCGTATTTTTAATCGAAAAGTCAAACGCGAACTGAAGCTGTCTGTTGGACAGCGCGCTAAGGGAGCGTCTTCAAAGAGATGTGCTAGGAACTGCAAAGTGGGTGAGAGTTTGCAATTATTTCACGAATGCTTTTTCGAATATGAACACTGAAAATGCACTAGGGTATGTTTAGACTTTATTTTAAAGGCAGCTCAATAAATGTTGTAAATATAAGGACAATAATTTAAATCTAATAATTATTTAATTTGTCCATCTAATATTAAGAGCGATGCTCAGTACATACTTTAAAGTACAGGGTGGGCCATTTATATGGATACACCGTAATAACATGGGAATGGTTGGTGATATTAAAGTCCTGTTTGTGGCACATGTGAGGGGGCAAACTCCTCAAGATGGGTGGTGACCATGATGGCCATTTAGAAGTCGGCCATCTTGGATACAACTTTTGTTTTTTTCAATAGGAAGAGGGCCATGTGACACATCAAACTTATCCGGTTGTTCAGTCTGACGTCACTAGCCGTGTCTGGGTCTAAACTCCGCTGCAGGTCCATATATCAAACGATCACTGTGGCATTACTGAGAGTTGAAAAACTGTCTAAAGTCTTTCATCTTTAATAAAATGATCAGCGTTCTGCTCTACCAGGTGTGACAATTGAGTTTAACATCCAGGCATCCATGAAAACGGAATTTATGACATTTAACGGAGTTAGAAGTTAGCAGGGAGTTAGCTCGCTAGCTTCTATCTAAATACAATATAGCATGTCCTGACTGCGGGGTTTT